>NW_010973368.1:6247894-6383069 GCF_000737465.1 Haliaeetus leucocephalus | reverse complement strand
CCCCCCCCCCTTAGTTTCAGGCCACGTAAATAGATACAATAAGTCATTACTGAGATCACTGCAGTCTGGATCATTACCCAGAATACCATCTGCCAGTATTTTGTCAAGCTTCCTTCTATTAAAAAGCCATTAGATTACAGCTGATGTTCATTTATGGACAGCAGATAAATCAGTTCACTTGACAGATAAATAGGAACCCAAGTAACTATTTTTTAATTGTGTCTACTACCATACGTTGTCACTCATGATATATTTAGTCATTGATAATACTTCAGTTAAATATATCTTAAATCTGTTTGTCGTGTCAATAGAAGAAAAAAACAGATGGCATCACTTGATAGGGCTTTGAGTTTACTGTAGGCTAATTTTTTTCATTGACATGCAATAAAGAATTCAATTTTAAAATATATACATATTATTAAAATGTAGCATGCATGCAGGTTTACTTCTGATATTTAGAGAAAAATAACTGTTGTGTGAAGTTGGTGATACTTGAATTTGGAAGTGAAATTAAGAAGTAATGTATCTTTATAATGAAAAGAACTTTCACATACTGTTTGAAAGGTTTTTCTGCACATTTGTTGGAATAACTATTTTGAATATAGTGGACAACTAAAATATAGGATATTCCTGTTTAACTGTGTATGTATGCTTAAACTGCATAATTTTCAGTTTTAACAGAATGAAAGAAAACAATGCTAAGTTTCAAACTCAAAGACTTTTATATCACCCTGGCTTTAGTTTTCATATCTTAGTGTGTTAAAAAATGCTATGAAGTGTCCTGAGGATAACTCTACTGGAAATTGAAGCACAGTTCATACAAGATCATACTACTCAGTTTGCTTTCTCAGTCCTGGCAGCCTGAACCAGAGATGCTCATGAGTCACCACAGAATGCAACAATTGGTGTCTCCTTCAGGGCAGTATGTAAATTTACAAATAAGTCCATCATGTGATTAACATTTCTTAAGGATTTATGAGCTTAAAAAAATTAAATGTGGTTAACCTAAATACAACTGATATAATAGAACTTCACAGTTCATACTTTCCATTATTCATCACTCTCTTTTGAAATATAATCTTCTGTGATTTTTCTTTTTTTTTTTTTTTCAGAAACATTCCAGGCATGAACTTATCCCAAAGTTGTTGGGTTTTTTGTTATTGCTTTTTTTTGGTGGAAAATGTCAAGACATTTTACATTGCTGTTTCAGAATGTGGTAAAGAATAGAGCTACATCCACGCAGAGACATGCATATTTTTCTTGGGGAGGGTCAGGGGGGGAAGACATGATCACACTTAACACAAAAGGAGATGGCCGTACCAAGCACGACTGATATTTTTCACCTGATATGTGGCACATAAAAACCCTTAAGTAGGAATCTTCAGGAAAAATAATACTCATGTAAGCTGTTAAAAACTGGCAGATGAGCATTTTTCTGAGGAAGACAACTCACATAATACAAACTGTCATAGTACTTGCCACAGGCTAGGACTTTAGCAGTTTTCTAATCATAAAGATGAAGGCCTGGATGGACATGGAGGATGACTTCTTTAAAGCAAGTTTTCCAAAAGAAGCCAGGGCATGTTAAAGGAATACTGCTGGAAAATATGTGCCATCCAGCATGTCTCTATTTTCAGAAGATTTTTCTTTCCGTGGGTAAAATCAGCCCCTTGGCCAGCCAAATCCTCATTATGACTATCTAGCTATTTCTGCAGACCCTTGCTGAAATGATCTTTTTGTTTTTTCTTTATTCTGTGGTCTCCCTGCATCTCTAAATAGGCAAATGTAATTGCATTGCTCTGAAGAAGCACGTTCTTTCATGAGGCTTTGGAGACACATATACTTCCTTTCCCATCCACCTTATTCTGCATTGCTGCCTTACAGGTAATCGGTTTAGTGTGAAAGCCTGTGCATGTCTTTCTGGGGACATGCCAATACATGCAGTGTACACAGGGTCTGCATATTCTGAAGAGCATGTTCTAGCTGTCCCTGCCGTTGTGCTTGTTGGGGCACGTGCAGAAAGTAGACAGATCTGGGCCGCAGTGTGGATATGGTCTTTTCTGTCCAGAATGCCACACGTAAATATTTCTTGCAGAAATACGTGAATAGCTTGCTTCATTTTCTTTCTTCTTCCACATCAGTGTCAAGATGTCATGTTCTAGCTGTTCCTCTGCTGTGATTGGCCATACCAGACTAAGTATTAATAAGGCATAGCATACATACAGATCAAAGATCCAAAGAATAAACAAATTTCTTAGTCCACATAAAATCTTCTCCCTCATCCGATGGGTTGGATGGGAAGAAAGACAGGTCTCAAACACCAGGAGTTTCCAGGGATGTTGAACAAAGGGACAGATGAGCTCTCAGGACCACCCCCCACAGCCCTCTTTCCTGCACAGATACATGAGAACATGAGCTGCTCAACTCATCTGTTTTCATCTGTTGATATTTCATATACATTAGAAAATCACAACTCATATAACTTTAGAAAACAATGTCAGAGAAATGGAAATCTTGCCAGAATATGAAGGAACAAGCAAAAGAAAAGAAAAATCCCATGACTGAAAGTCTCCTTTAAGGAATTGAGAAGGATTCAAGGTGGGAATCCATGACCACTGTCTGCAGTGGTGTACAGTAACTCTACAGCCTAACAATGTTGTTACCCAAAGTGGACATACTTTGAGAAGTGTGTTTTCACACTCTACATGCTTAAAGTGTAATACTTAAGGAGGACATTGGACGTTGACATTTTAATCAACAAAAATTCACGTAATTATGACAGAAAGTTAAGACAGGTAAGCTGTAAAAGATAAAATTTTCAGAAGCAGCTCATCTGACATTCCCTTTTCATAAGGATAATGATAACTCAAAAGCAAGTCTCAAGTTTAAGCAATAATACTTAAGGAACAATGTTTTAGTGATTAATCAGCAATACTCCAACTCTGATTAGTAAGCTGGCATTAAACAGTTGAATTTCAGTGTGATGTAAACTTGATTATTTTTATTGTTAAGGTTTGCTGCAAAAAAGTTTGGCTGAACTTTAAACAAATTTTACATTTAATTTAAAGGTTTGAATTCACCATGTAAAAATACCTGGAACTTAGGCACTAGGTGAATCAGGTTTAAGTTAAGCACCTGGTACCAGTTTGACTTAAGAGCTAGCACTCTAACCTCTAAGACCAAGCCCTGCCTGTGTAGCCTGAACCATGAGAGACCCAAAATTAAAGGCTGATTGGCAAATGTTTTTCTCGGTGCTGTAATGCTAGCATAGTTTCTGTAGATGTGAAGCAGACCAAATAATATTTTCCATATAGTGAAGTTGCGAGATTGACCTTCATAGTTCTCAGATAAAAAGGGCTTGTTGTGATATAAAATTATGATTATTGACTAAAACCAAAAGTTTCTCAAGCAAGAAGCAATAACTTCTTGGTGTCCTCATTCCTAAGGTTGTAAATAAAGCCAGAGAAGTATCTGATAATCCAGCCTCAAGGAAAATAAAAAGTATAACCGAAGACTGGCCCACTTCTACATGCTTCATTATGCAAACTGACAAAATTTCAGGGTTTGTTTTGTTTTGTTTTGTTTTTAACTGGGAGTTATTATGAAAATGTAAGCACAGGACTAATATTCAGAAAAAAGGTAAGAAAAAAGCAGAAAACAGATGCGCTTTATCTGCATCACTCATCACAAGGTCAAGCTTCACTCGCCTTGTTCTTGCCTACAGCCCCTTGGAGCTTGTGTTGATCTGCAGTTTAGGAGCGGGGTGAGCATCAGAGAAGATCAAAGAAGAGAGACAGCCTTGGAATCAGCAGTGGAACAGTAGACTATCTACCAAATTGGCCCTTTGTTCACCTCAAATAATTGGATGTCTTATTCCTGCAGACTTATTTGTGAGTCTTTGGACTGTCTCCTTAAAAAAAAAAAAAAAAAAAAATTGCCTTTAATTAACCACTTAGGCAGCTCTCCAAGCTTTCTTCAAAACATCAGACCTTTGTGCATGCCGCTCCTCCCCCTCCCCCCAACCAATATCTGAACTTGCCCTAGGTAGGGTAACAATTACAAGATATATTGGACCTCATATGCCTTTAGGCCTTAACTTACATGGAAGAACAGGTTTGGGAAAACAGCTAAAAATGGTTTTGACTGTTTCCATAATACATTAAAGGGATTTTGTTCAGCTTTTTCTGAATCATTGGTTGGTGTCAGTGAGAGAACAGGAACACTCTGCTGGTCACTGGTTGGTTCTTCTTCATGCTGTACCAACACTTCTGCAGTCACAGGTCTAGATGTCCTGTTGCAAACTGGTACAGGATTGTCCCCTGGAGTACATTATCTAGGGCTTTCTCCATTTCACACAACTACTTTCCATTACTATTTACCAGTTCAGTTACCTTCATATGAAGGTTTTTCGTTTTTTTTCTAACTGGCAGGATAAAGCTTTATTTCCCTTTTCTGAATTTTCTGAGACACCCGATCTCCCTTGTTATTAACTGAAAATCATGCAAACAAACCACATGCATTTATCCAGGCTGTCATCCAACCCAATTCTCCCAAGTTTCCTGTTTCTCAGCCCTTTGCTTTAAACCTTAGACCACACTGCCTAGTCCAAAATCTATTTTAAAAATCACTTATGTATAAATAAGCTTTAGAGTGGTCGTAGGATTTTGAAAATCCCAGGTATGAAAATCAATAACCAACATTCTGTCTTGGTCTTTTGTAAATCCAGGAGCCTTTTGCAAATATAATCCAGGTTTTGCTCATCCAAATTTTGCTTGGGATACATACAAGCAGGCGCTTTGTGCTAGCTTATCCTCTGTTTAAAGTAAGAAAAAACAAGATGTGTTAAAGTTGTCACTGTAGGCTTTTGGGGGAAACTGGTAGTTCAGACAGATTATTGTATAGGAAATACTCGCTGAATATCTTGTTATGCTCTCAAAGTTACTAGTAGGGTGTTGGTTGATATTGGTAACATTTACAATAGGAATTCACTTTTTCTGCCTTATTTCCATAAAAGATGAGAATCTATCCTTTCCACCACCACTTTAATGTTACTCAGGGAAGCAAGAAAAACATACCTACCCCTTTGGATGACTTTGTTATTTAAAAATAATTCTTTATTTCTTGCAACACTACATACTTTCTGTTTCAGGACTAATTCTTCCAGGTCTGCCATTACTCCTGGACAATTCATTACGCATTTATGTCATTAGGGATCTCTACCTTTCATGCAACAGGCACCTGCAGGCCTTGTTTAAGCAGCACCCAGATCTGTGGGCATTGTTCTAGGAGGTTTGTTTGGGTTTTTTTTCGGAAAAACTGGGCAGCTGCAGGAAGTCATATGATCAGGGGCCCAACAGTTAGAGCAGTGCTCTCTGAATTGGTATTGCACTAGAGATCCTCTAACACAAGTCTGGAGGCTGCTGCCAGGCAGGCATCGATGACCCTGGGCACCACTGGGTTTCTGTTAAGCTTGCACAAGAGTAGTGGTATTTCCCCACTCTCTTTCAAAATATTAGTTTGTGCAAGTCCCTTTTCCTTCCTTGCGTTTGACCAGCTCTTGCCAGGCAGGGAATTCGGTCCTGCTTATTACAAGTTCAGTCCTGGCGCTCTGGGCTTTTACCTGAAGCTCGGGCACAGGCCAGCTCTCACTGCATTTCTGTAGCAGGTGGTTTGAGGACAACTGCTGATAAGCACGTTCTCAGTGCTGGTTTGATAATGCTGTGCTGAGTGCTGCCTGGGTGTCACACTGGCTGCTGAGCTGTATGTGGAGGAAAGGTCAGAGCAAGTGGAATTGGCGTAACCCTGACCCAGACCTGGGTAAACAGTGCATCAAAAAGCGCTGCCAACCTAGGGAAGACCTACCAAGTATGTAGTCCATGGCATAAAAACAAACAGTATTACCAGGACCTGTGATCACATATACTGAGCGAAGTACTGCTGTTTGTGTTGTGGGCCCTCTGTTTGTAAGGACTACAGATTTTGTTATTTTTAACTGACTCTTGTGAAACTGACTGGCAATTCTTCTTTTTTCTTTTTTCCTTTTAAATTCTGGGCACAACGTAGTCAAACATTACATCCCTTTACTCCTTACCCTCAAACACACATGCACACCCAGACATCAAAAGATGTCTCATGCCCTTCATATGTTGAGGGGTTGATTGTCTAAAGAGTTCTGCTCCCATGCAGGTAACTTCATAAATGACCAGATTCCCAGAAGAGCCTGACCTGACAGTTTTGTGAACTGGAAGTAAACGGGACTGAAATTCTGCCGTTGTTAGAGTTTTGGGGGCTTTCTAAGTATGCAAAACCTGAGAGCTTTGCTTATTGCTCCATCAAACAGAGACTAAGCCACAATCAACAATATCTGGAAATCGTGTAAGAAGAACCTGGGTTTCAGGTGACGGGCATTACAGAAAACTCCTTAGACTTATTCTTGTCTTCCTTAATATGGGCTAATGCTGCTTGCTTGTCCTGGAATGGTAGTAGGGTCCGGACCTGTCCCTTTTCTGGCTTATGCACTGCCAGGCCTAGCTTGAGTTTCTCCTTATCTGCATCCCAGAACATGTGGAAATCTCATCAGACATGTTAAATCCTTGCCTTCCAGCGGGGTTGTTATTCAGTGAATGCCCCTCCCTTTGAGCTCTCCCTATGACAACTGAATGCCTTGTTCAGGGCAGAAAATTTTTGATGTTGTGGGTTTTTTTTTTTACTGAAGAGATAAAGTGAAGCTTACGCCTAGCCAACAAAAAGTACTTGCTTGTATGAACCAGGACCTGACCTGGCTGACTGTCTTCTGCTAGTTTTGGTAAGTAAAAAGACATGTGTATGCGTTACTTTGAACAAATGAGACATCCCCAGGTACTTGTGCTGTAGGGTTATTTTTGTTAGACTGGGCAGAGCTGTGCAGTTCACCGTGGAAGGACACATGCATCTTGTTGCTAGCCAATATTTATGCAGGAAAAGACCTGATCATTTAAAAATTGCTGGTGGCTGGACCAATTGTGATTTTTCAAGACAGAAGAAAAGTTTTGAAAGAATGTGGATTTGCACAGCAAAATATCAACAACAGCATTGGCAAAGTTGAAAATGGAAGACACTAAGACATCTTTGTAAATCAAAACCCTAAAACTCTACAAACCTACCCTAGTCTGTTTGGCACTCTGTGAGGACAGAAATAACATGTTCAGTTCATCCAGAGCTCAGTTTTTCTCTTGTTTAATAATAGCCTTATTTGAGAGGAAACTCCTGCCTTCCTTAATATACCAAATAAGTGCTAAATGCTAAATGAAACCTGAGGCAGGTGTAAATTTACCCTGCCCCTGGCACTGCAGGCACAAAAGCACTCTGATTCCTATGCTAGTGTTTCCAGCACAGTGTTGCTGAGGCTTTGGCTGTGGAGCTGCCTCTGCAGAGACATATAAAAAGAGGTTTTATTTTTAAATTTCTTCTTACATAAAGGTTCTGGATACAATGCAAGGTATGTGCTCTTAGGAAAGGCTTGGGCTATCCTTTAGGGGGAAGGGGGCAATAGTAAGTATCTTTTTGGCTTATGGTTTCTTCCAAAATCTGAAAGAGCATATTGGTTATACCAGATCAATTCCAGACATGTCGACATGTTGGCTAGGACCAAGAAATTTAAAGAAGGTAGGAACTTTTATTTTTCTTCATATGCATGTCCCCTAGCATATTTCTACTGCATTCTGTAGCAGAAATGTTTTTTTAGTCTCTTGCTCAAGTGTGTTGGTACTTTCAGTATTGATGATCCCTTCTGCACTGTAAAGGGAGCTAAAATAACAGTCTTTAAGAGAACATTTGGCATTCAAGCATAAACTCAGATACCCCACAACAAAGTTGATAGTCACTTATCCCTATGCTCCAGACTGACTGCCCTCAAAATTCTTCAGCTTAAAGCTGTGATGGTCAGGGCCTGGGGTGTATCACAGAATTCCTGGCTTTGTCCTCAGGGTTATTGCAACACTTGTGCTGTGCAGTGCAGGGACAATGAGATGGTGGGAAAGGGCTCTCAGATCTGGGGTATGACTGCTTTGTAACTGGTACTTAAGTTTGGAAATCATGTCACGTGAGGAGACCCAGTAATGTGGCTACAGTTAAATGATTGCTTTACCTCTTACATAATAAGTTGTAAGTGTAAGTATCTGAGAGATAGTCTGCTTGCTGGCTCTAGAGGGTTCCTGAAGGGCCTTCAGAAATCTTGCTTTGCATGAGCTAATATTCCCAATACGTGCACAGGAAAACCTGAGCACAGAATCAATCACTGAGGACTTTGTCAAGGTTAAACAGTCAATTAGTTGTAGTGATTACATCTCACCTCTTCATTCCTGAACAATTAGAGAATCACGCTGCCTTGCAGAATAATTCCTATGCCTTCCCTTTATTCTGCTATTTTCCCACAGACCTCCTTGAAAGCTCAAGGGTGGACATGCTGTTTTTCCAGTCTGGAGTCAACACCTGCAAAGAGCCAGCTGCGTATTTGATTTCTGTAGTTGCTCTCAGGCAGTTAGTAGTTGTTTAGCCTGAAGAGCCAAATAGCTCTGGGGCAAAGTAATCGGTCTCCATGCATGGTTTGCAACTAATTGTAGTACAGAAGCCTGGAGCACTGGATGTCTCTTTCCAATATTGTGATACTCAAACAAGTAGGATATGTTTGAGACATGCCAGCTTCTTAACCCCAAGAGTCTACATGATAAACATTCTATAGCAGGTTAGAACATGCAAAGAAATCTCCCGCCTCCCCTTATGGCATAGTGTTTCCATGCTCGCAGGACAGCAAATTTTTATAGTATCACACATCTGTAATAGAGAAGGGATTTTTTTTTTTTTCTCTGTTGTCCAAAGGCAGTAAAAGAAGAAGGTAAAAACATTCAGATTTGTGTGCTCAAATTGAGGCTTCTGCCTTTTCTTTAGCTGGCTAAACTCCATGGTCTGCTTTTTGGAGATCTCAGCATTGATTTGATTTATTAATGTATGTTTTCATGAGGAAAAAAGGAAGGAAATGGACAGCTGAAATGATTGTTCATTACAGTTCTTCCACCTAATTTGGGAAGTCCTAGGCTGTGGGTTTTACAACCTCTCAAGTCCAGCTATATGAGCGGACCCACCTTTAAGAGATGTGTTAGTTTTGTCATGTTGGGGTTGATTTATGAGAGAAGGTTCTAAATCTGGCTTAGTTTAGGGATGCTGAAATAGAAAGGTATAACAGTCTGAAAAACTGTGTGATATAAATACCAAGGAGAGAGGGGGCAGAGGAAAGGGAATATTTAGGATGGTAGGCAGGATAAATATAAGCAAAGTAAAATTGAGATGGAACTTCATAAGAAAAAATCCTGGAATTAAAATGTGTTCAACTGAATTGCAAGTATAGTTACATAATCCTAGCTCTTTAGGACACTCCACATTAGATTAGAAATGCACCTGAAATGTAACTATATATCTATACGTTCCATCTTTAGAATCGATTTAAAGAATCTGCCTACACTTTCTGTGTTTGTCCTCTCTTTCTCCATTGCCTTTTAAAGCAGTTCTCACTGCAATAGCAGTAGGTTTCCCCCCAACCTCCTTTCTGAGGCAGGGAAGGGGTTTGTGTGGCCTGTTCTGAGCACAACCTCAGGAGGCCAGTCCTCTTTCTTTAGCAGATCACTGTGAGCACATTCCCATGTAAATAGGTAGGATTTCCTGGAAACAAATGCTTAGAAAGCTTTTCTTTTACACCCTCTGCTAAAACAATGTTTCCACGTAACCTTACAGCTATCTGAACGTAAACTAGATTTTCAGATCCCCAAACCTAGCCGAACCTGAGTGAAAGTGGCATCACTTCTTCTCCCTCTGCCATGTAGGAAGCACTCCTAGGTTATTATATTACAAAGCTAAACATCCCACATGGTTTTCCTGTGTGTCTACTAAACCAGATCTATATTTTATAGTGGTGGGGGTTTGGCTTTTCTGCTTTGTAACTATTGGGGGCAATAGAACTTAAGTTCTCTCCAATACCGGTGTGCTGTCCAGTGGGTTTTTTGTTGGGTTTTTTTTTTATTATTTCAGTTGTCTTCAAATAGTGGCTTTAAACACAGGGCAGAAGGTAAATGTGGGTCCTTTCCAGCTTTGGATTGCCAGCAGATTTGCTAGACCTGAGTAATTTTTTTATTTTTTTTTATTTAGTTATTAAAGCTGGCAGGCAGGATTAGCCATTACCAGGATTTCATATAATACTTCTATTCCCTTACTGCCAGTTGCTAACAGCACATGGAGCAAATCCTAGGTGGCCTGGCTTCTGGAAGCTGCATGCTGAATTAGTTGAAAAAGACTTGAGACACATTGCCCAAATGTGAGGCTTTTTTTAGATGGTAAGTCATCCTGCAGCTTAAAACTAGAAATGGATCCAGACAAACATCCTTGAACTTGAGAGGAAATATGGATGCAAGCTTTGAAACTAATATTTTTCTCTACTGGAAAAGAACCCCCTAATTTTCTATTTATCCCATTCCTCCTTTCCCTAACAAAGCAGTATTTTTCTGATCATGTGAATTTTATTTACTGACTACCAAGTAATTACATGGTGAGTAATTGGATGGCTTCACAGGACTGGAAATGGAATACTGACTGCTTAACCTGTAGGTGAGTATTTCAGCTCTGTGCTACCCCAGCAGTGAGTGCAGATTGGTCTCACACATCTGCTGCATGCCACGTGGTGGGATTCAGCCCAGTGGAGTCAGGTGTGTGCATAGCAAGTAACCACTAGCTCTATTGGCAGCCTTGGGAAAGAGGAAAGGACAAAATGGGTCTTAAGAAGAATGTCCCTCTAACTTCTATCATTGTCTGGATAGACTGTATCTATGGCTATCTGGAGAACATAGAAGTACTTGTAGTAATCCAAATCTCAATTTGTTCATGCTGAGTACCTGCTGAGCTCTGTTATCTTTCACTAACACTAGATGAAAATTAAAAATTTGATTTAGCAGCGGGATTTTAAGTAACTGCCTAAATCACTGCTGGAAAAGTAAATATGATTTTAAAAGAAAACGTTGTAGTACAGAAACTGCCGGAAGGAATCAGTACACACCACCACTTTAGCTGGGAGAGGGGAACAATTCCTGCCATTTCACAGCAGTGGATCTTTTCTTTCTGAACCAGCAGCAGTTGATTACTTACCCTGAGCTGTTGTAAACTGCACCAGGTCCCACTAATATGCCTGGCTTTTTGCTTAAGAAGGAATGGTGAAAAAATGCAGCCCAGCTGTTACAATATAGAAACTTACAACATGAGCAAAGCTTGTGAAAAGAAGCCCAGCACAGAGAGAGCTTTTATTCATATGGATAAAGTTTTTTCTCTTTCTTTTTTTTTTTTAAATCCCATGGAACTTTTTCCTCCTATAGCTTTTGTAAATCTTCTTCCCCTTGTTGCTGGGAGATTTAAAACAAACAGCCAAACAACCAAGAGTATTTAATGAACTCTGAATTGCCTTGCTATTAACTGAGAGAATTTCTAGGTTTCCCACTTCCCCAATTGGCCTAAAAACACAAAAATAACCTCATCTTCTTATAATCCTATTTCACAACTCGTTTTTCACTGCTCAATTCCACCCTAGACTGGATTTTCTTTCTTCTTAGCTCTCATTTTTCCCCTACCACACATGTATCCACTCTTCCTCTCTCTCACAAACAAGCTTGCTCACACACCCCCACACATCCACACTCACATACATCAGGAGTGGTTTACAGCTCAATTTCAAAGATGTTTCTTAAAAAAAAAAAATAAATTTTTTTTTCATTGTTTCTGATGTGGAACACAACTAACAAAACAAAGGAAACCAGAGTGGGCAGTAAAACCCTTGTGGTCTGCAAGCTCAGTTGTGGGAAATGTGGTGTTAATTTTTCTTATTTTAAAATCCACTAATGCCTCTCACAGAACTTGAAAGAACATTTTGTTTATTTAAAAAATAAAAAAAATAATCTGATGACTTCGTTATATGGGATTTATTTGCGTTCTTTCTTTTTCTTAACTAGGAAAGTTTGTAGGAAAACAGGATATTTGTCTCTGAAGAGGTTGTCTGCTACTTATTTCCCACATAAACTTCCTGCTGTTGCTACTTCAGAAACTACTGTCTAATTAGCTTGTGTCCCAGCCCTTTAGCTCTACCACTGTGCACCTGGTCCCCAAAACATGGGCTTTTGAAATGAGTTTGCCCTCTCATAACCCCCCCTGCCCCTAATTTCTTTAGCATCCACTGATTGGGGCACCTGTCAAGTTTGCCCTCACTCATCTTTAATAACTATTTTGTTCCCATCTGTCCCTCAAATTTCCATGTTTC
The DNA here is from genome assembly GCF_000737465.1 of Haliaeetus leucocephalus. Classification (NCBI taxonomy): domain Eukaryota; kingdom Metazoa; phylum Chordata; class Aves; order Accipitriformes; family Accipitridae; genus Haliaeetus; species Haliaeetus leucocephalus. Next base: position 6,370,744 of record NW_010973368.1, on the reverse strand, counting down.
CTCTCATGCAATTATTCATAGTACCTAGACTTGAATCATCACCATCTTCTGCTGTAGCCTGTGGGAAGGAGCTCCTTCCTTTTGGGGATGCTTCGGCACTCACTGCACACAGAAAACACCCACAGCCTTGCAAATCTCCCTGGAAATTTGATTTCCTGTTTTTCTTTGACTTTGTATTCAATCCTTTCATCCTTACATTAGCACACTTGTTATGACCTTCCTTTCTTCAGTTTAACTGTTCTCTATGGAGTGTGGTAATACCATGCCAAAAGCTTTTTTTTTTTTTTAATGTGATAAAATGCCATTTTCTTCAATCAGGGCAGATTACACAGTCAGCTGTGTATTAAAAGGCCAATGTACAAAAACCTTATAAAAGTATTGATCAGCCTGGAAGCTGGTGGTATTTTTGTAATGTCCTGGTGACACAATGATTAAACTGATTAAGCCATAAACGATGAGGACATCCACTTCAGTCAGTTCAGCTCCTGGAATAGCCCTCCAGCGCTCAGTCTCCCAGTGTTCTGGATAAATGTGCTTGGAGTTCGTTGTAAAACCCCAGGTCAATGGACTGCCGAGTACTCAAACAAAGCAAAATGTTCTGACTGCGTACAAACCAGCCCTCCCACCTGTGCTGCCATAGGTGAACTCATGGCAGGGAAATGTGAGCAGCTGGCAGACCTACAGCAGATGCCATTTTAATTGGTCTGTGATGAAGGTGAGCTGTTCCTTCTCACTGGTGACATGCTTTCCTCCCCTGCCTGGCAATTTGGCTGGCTCTCTGGACTATTTATTATTATCCAGATTGTCTCAGGTCTGATATAATTTGATTTGGAAAAAGTTTCCAGCTAGCTCTTGCTAGAAAATAATCACAGTGCAACAGTTTCAAAGAGAAAGCCTGAATGTGTCCAGCACTAACCACTAGGGCTACACTAATGGCTCTAACAAACTAAGCTAAACCTTGAGACCATTTGGAGAGGGGAATGAGTGTGTGGGAGGGTGGCAGCCGCTTGCTTATTAAGTGTGTCACACCAGGAGCACTGCACACCAGCTTTCTGTGATCTGGGTGGTGTGCCAGGACTCGGGGCCAAAACTTAGCCCTAACTGTTTAAGGCCCTGATTACCTGGGAGATGCTCCTTGTTTGGAGTGTCACATACCCAGAGCTGGTGACGGGGGAGCCAGAATGGGAATGCGTCAGGACGACGTTTGTGGCAGCACACTCTGTATCACAGCCTGTGTTGGCTAACTTGCTAGGCAACCTCTGAATGCAGGCTTTCTCAAGTATTCAGGAGGAGGTGAGCTGATCTCCTTTTGAGCAGGGCTAGAACAGAGCAGCTCTGATCCTGAATCATTATTCTGTTGCTGATTAATTAACAATGGGAACAGTTTATTCATTAATGGAACTTGTCTCTCTTCTCCGCTTTAATTTGGGAAAAGCAATTAAGTACTGAGGTTGATGAACCAGAGTGTAAATACACAAACTTCTAGCCCCAAAGCCTTGTGGCTTGCTTTGTATAAGGCGAACATTAACACACCTGTAATGTAAACTTCTTGCAACTCTCCTGCTAGAGCTTTTTGGGATAAGGCTATGGAGAATGAGCACCCACAGTGCAGTGTTGGCACCCACATGCTACAGAAGTTAGGCACTGGGCGAAAATCAGCGTGCAGATGCTGCTGGTGCATCAGGCCCTACATGGATTTAGCAGTTGCTATGCATCTTTGCAAGTAGCAATGGGGCACAACAACCTTGCGTGGAAAGGATTTCCTTCTCATCTTTTACCTTTATAAAAGCCCTCTTTGAAAGTGCAGCTACTCGTACTTGCTGCAGTAGCAGAGAGGATTTGTTGCTGCGTATGTAAGGTTCACTAGATCCATCACTGACATATGTCTGCCTTCTGGACGGAAGGCAGCAGCTTTTATTACTGTTTCCTCTGTGCTTTACAGCATTGCGGTCCCTTGCCCCTCTCCAATTCCTAGCACTCAGTATGGATGAGAAAAACACTGCCAGGTGAATGAGCAATTGGTGGTATCCTGCCCAGGCAGTTTAAGTGGCACGTGATTGAAATCTGTAATGATTTCCACCCTTCTGGGGCTCACCTGGCCAGCTATAGGCAAAAAGTGATTCTAGGTTTGAGAGATCTTGGCAGCTGGAAGGATAAGCTGTTGAATGGTCATTAACTGATGCAGGCAGACAGTTGACTCTTAGAAGCTCTAAAACAAAAGGAAAAGCAACTCAGAGGGGAGCGAGATGTGTGTTTTTCTTTGAATTTATTCTTCAGCTGCCATTTCTTATCATGGCCCACTGATTCTGTAGCTAATTTTGTAGTAGCAATTTTGTAGTTAATTTGCAAACTCGGGTCTCGTTTTTCCAGGAATGAGTTCAATCATTTAGACTTTGTCTCGGACTCTCATGTGACAGATTAAGCACCTGCGTTGTAGTTATGACCAGGCATTTTCTTTTCCCAAGCACTTTTCTTGGCTCTTTTTCATTGATGCCAGGAAGAGTTTAGCAGCAGCCAAGGGGAGTTAATGACTTAGCTACTAACCTACTTTCTTCTTCAGTCCTTGGTGAGATGATCTTGTGAAACTGCAGACTTGTTTCACTGTTACATATTAATTGTCAGGGTGTGATAGCACCTAGAAGAGAAGATGAGAATACAAGCTAGGCCTCTACCAGTCAAATGCCTTCCTTCCTTGCTGGGCAAACCGTGTGTGACAAAGGGAAAGAAGTAAGGCAGAAAGAGATGGAAGTAAAGAGGGAAACAGCAACAAAGATGGGGGCAAATATTAAATACCCAGGTCTTCCAGTCTCATGCATGAGCCTGCTCTTTCTCTTTGGCCCTTTTAGAGAGGATCTTGCTGGCAATCAAATTGGAAATAGAGGCCAAAGCCTGAGCATGCAGTGGGACAAAATGGCAGCTTGAAACCTCAAGACACTTCTCCTCTCTCCTGCAGAGAAGAATTGTCATAGGACTGCTGACAGGAGGATGGATATGGATTAGCCTCAGAGAGCCTATGTGGAAGGTAGCGGATAATGAAGGATCTGAATCTTAGTGACACTTCTGTCACTGACACAGCTCAGAGAAAGACGGAGCGTTTAATTACAGAGGGTTTCAATTACACAAGTTGCTAGTGCAACACCTAGTCAAAAGCCTGTATGGAATAGGTCCTCCAAGTGGCTGAGCATACTTTCAAGACAAGATATTAAGGATAGATGAAACATGAATCAAAACTGTCTTTGGTGAAGATGCACTACAGGAGCATCTTGCTAAGAAGAAGCTGAAGTTTGTAAATGGGCAAAAGGAGCATTGACTTTGCTCTCTTTGAGACCCCCACCACAAATTAGTTTGACTTGTGACAGCCACAAGCTGAAGTAATAAAACTTAAACCCAACCCTGCATGCGGCCTGTGAATGCCTCTCTTCTGCCAGACAAAATGCTTTCAGGTGTCTTTACTGAGGCAGTTGACTATTGAAAGACTTTTAAAAGGAAAGGAAAGGAAAGGAAAGGAAAGGAAAGGAAAGGAAAGGAAAGGAAAGGAAAGGAAAGGAAAGGAAAGGAAAGGAAAGGAAAGGAAAAGAGGTGACATATCCTTTGCATGGGTGAATAAGGTGTTCCTCTTCACTTGGATTTTATGACTCCTCTTCCCATCCTCTCCGGTGTTTGTGCAGCAGACAGCATCAAAGCTGCCTGCTGACTCGTACACTGGAAACCCACTGCGTGGAATAAGCAGAGGGAATGAGCAAAGGGAAACTTGAGGTGTAACTGGGCAGTTGGACTTGAGGAAAATTAAGAATAAATGCTTGTCATAGAGCCTGCATGTTAATGGCCAGCCAGAGTTCAGAAAATATCAAGCTCAACAGTCTGATCAAGTGTGACAAACTCCTCTTTAAGAGGGGAATTCAAGGCCTTACTTTCTCAGGACCAGATCCAGACCAGGATTTAGGCATTGTGATATTCAGTACAGCAGTTCCTCCCCCCTGCAATTCAGAAGCTTGGTTGCAGCACAGGAATGCACAGGGCTGACTTCCTATCATTACGTAATGAACTTAGGTGTCTAAGAATAGCAGTCACACCGAATGGAGGGGATGAGAGAAAGTCTAATCCAGCCAACTGGCAGTGCTGATGAACCCGGGGAATCTTATGCTCTCTATATTGCCTAGATTTAGAGAGTGATCTCAGAGGTGGCATTTCTGAAATGGAGATTCAGCTTCTGAAACTGCTTCAGGCCGATAAGTGCTTGGCCTATGTTTTTGGGGTAAGCACCGCTATTTTCTCATAAAAAACTTATTCAAAGGAGGAGCAACCACCTCTGCTTCATGGCTAGATAAGTCATTCAGGAAGTGTTGAAGATGAGTATAGACCTTCTGCCTGCAACGATGCCATAAATAACTCTCATATAGGAAAATTTTCAGCATTTCTCGAGGCTAAGTCAATGTGCACAATGTCCACAGATTCACTGGAAAGCAAGCAGGAATACAGTATGATTGAACAGTACAATGATTAAGCCTTGAAACAGTAGATTGTTCATAGTTTTCAATGATTTACTTTTTCCACTCATTTTGAAGGTAGTGGCTATACATTCATACAACTTCATGCAAAAATATGGATGGGAAGCTACCAGGTGCTGGTATACAAATAGCTAACAGGTTCAAGATGACTTCTTCAAGGATGGGTTCCCACTCTGAGTCTTAGAGTGAAGGATAAGAGTACTGGTTTGTCAACTTATATAGCACTAATAGGACCCCACTGATGGCTCTAGTGGCCTAAAATAAGACAGATTAAGGAACAGATAACATATGACATAAAATGGCTTAGTTATGTCTGTTCCTTCAAGCAGGCAACAGGACAAAGGAGAATTCAACAGAAGAGCAGCAGACTGGCATACAGCTTGGTTGCAACAGTCAAATAGACTGAAAACCATCACACCCTCAAGAGGTGTCATTTTGTTCTAAGTGTGTTGCGGGCCTTTTTCTGTGCCCAGAAGCAGGATCTACAGAGGCATATTAGATTTCTTTTCCATGTCCTCCCTTCTTCTCACTTTTACCTGAGGGGTGATACAGATACTTGATCGTTATGATTTCCAATGACTCATACTCAGCAACACAAAGTTAAATTGATTACCAAACCATCCTCCAGGAAATACTGGTGGGTATCCTCAGGAATTTAGGTTAGGTTCAGGTAAACATCTCTCACACTGGTTCTTCTGATGATGGGAGCAATTTGGTCCTTCCTGCTTTCTGTTTCTAACAACAAAGGTCCTGTTCTCAGTTAAATAAAAAAAGTATATACTTGGTCATAAAAAAAAAAAGAACAACAAAAAAACCCCCAACAAAACCCTCCACCAGAAAATATAATGATATACCAGAAAAACCATTTATGCATCAAAAGCTCTTCTCAATTTTCCAGAAGGCATCCGAAGCTCATTAAAAGAGACTTTATTTTAGTGTGGTTGTGGTTTTCATTTTCTCTCTTCTTAAAACAGCTTCTGTCACAGACAAATCACTTTCTCTGGCATTTTCAAGCACATATTTCCTAGCAGTCATGCTAATACCATCACAGGATGGAAGCATTTAACTATTGCTGTTTCACCTCTGCCTCAGCAGTGAGCAATTCTGTCTTGCAATTGCCATTGATTATAACTTCTGCAGCAGGGAAATGTAGCCACAATACAGCCCTTCACTTAAATAATAAAAGCAATGAACTTACCCAATGACTAATTTCTGCACTATGCAAACCTATTTCTCCGCTTGGTTGAGTTGGTGGAATACAAAGAGACCTTCAAGTCAAGTACTAATGATGTACCCAAGATGCATGAAGTTGTTGCAGGCTATGTTAAGGATCAGACAGGAACAAGGGGCAGAACTATTTCTCAGTGATGGTGTGTTTAGACCAAGCTGGTTCATTTTATCTGCAATCTGCCTCCGGTGTCTGGGCACTAATATGTGGTGGCCTTATCCACAGTGCTTGCTATGTAACTGTCTTACCCAAAATGTTTTCAAGTCAATGCAAGACTTCTCCTTGCTTCTAACAGGTTTTGTGTAAGGCCCTGATTTGAACACACATGGAAAGCCTCAATTATAGCCTTCATCTCCCTGCTTTGAAAATGCGGCCTGGCCACCCAGCATGAAGAAGGCTTCTTCAGTGCCAACAGTTGGATGTTTTTTATTGTTGTATCCTTTACAGGCAGTGTCACTCAGTGAATTCTCTATTTAGTGAGGTACTTACTTAAAATACATTCTTAATTTTAAGTCAGCTTATGGGCCTGTGTAAATCAGAGGGACTACTTTGGTGTTTAAAATCAGGCAGGTTCTCACCCAAGTCCTAAAAAATGCAGAGTCAGAATAGTCATACCCACATCTAGCAATCCTCCTTGTTACTACCACTGCAAACTAATACTGTATTATTGGGGAATGAAGATGGGGCATTTTTCTCTCTGAGACATTCTGTTGAAGGAGCTGAAACAAAGCACACACTCACTTGGCAGAGGAAAGGAAGAAAGAGATGGCCTTCAAGTAGGAATAGCTGACAGGACTGACGTGGAGATAGTCACTGGTGGAAATAAGGCCATTGATGGAGAGGAAGTAGTTGAAGAGGACCAGCAGTCCCAGGACTAAATAGTAGAACCCACACCTCTGCCTGAGTTTTTGCTATGGATGCAGAAAGTTGATGGGAGACTGGAGCTGAATTCCATCCTGCTACTATAGCATGTCTGACATGTTGTCTGTGGTGGCATCACACTTAATGCTTTCTTCATGTGTCTTCTGAGCTGAGAAGGTGTAGCAGCATTGTCAAGAGAGTCTACCAGGTGTACACGGACTTGGTGTGCTTTCTAGGCACAGCAGGGTGAGACTTTGTAGGACACTGAAGCTGGCCTGCTATCTCATCACTTTTTACAAGAGGTGAGCTTGTTATTTTATTAGCTTTATTATTAGCTCGTTTAGCAAGTTGAGTCAGCTCATAAGTTAGACAAGCATCAGGATGGGTCAAAGGAAAGGGCAGCAGCTGTCCACACCTGTGGCAGGGGGAGGGACTGTCTCTGCATCAGCAATTTGACAAGTGCAGCCCCTTCAAGGGGCAAGGTCACCATTTTTCATACCTCTTTCCCTAGTAGCACCACCTGTATTTTCAGAGCTTAATGACCTAGCCTGGTTCGTGTCATCCCTCCCTATGTAGGGAAGTGCAGCAGAAGGACTGAGACCCCAAGGATTATTGTGCAGATGAAGGAAGGTGGTTAGTGCAGCACTTGTGATGGATCCCAAGTAGATGTTGAGAAACAAGGAACTCCTCATTTACTCTGTCTTCTCACAGAGCCCATGTCAAGTCACTTTGCCTTCATGAGACCTGTTTTCCTCTCTTTACAGGAAAACAATAGCTTTCTGCCTTTTAAAAGTATTGCAAGGCTAAATTCTTTATTTTCCAGAAAAAGTAGTTGGTTTCAGCTTCAGACCTATCAGTCATTCTAATGGTTGTTGTGCATGCACTTATTTTTAAAAAAAAATGTATGGGACATGAGAAGACTGAAGGACAGTGCTCCAAAACAAATTTTAGTGGTTATTACTGTAGCAAATAGTTGGATTTGGTAAACATATGAACAAGACTTTTTTCTTCTCAGCACTTTTTTTTACCCCGCGAAAGACTGTGAGCCACTCTTTATTAGGTGTAAATTGTGTATTACTGCATCAAGAGGATGATGTCGATTTACATGGGATGATGGCTTGGCTCACTCAAGCTTTGCTCCACTTTGCTGGACTACTTTGCAACTGTAAAGTGGCATCCTACTGATTTCTTCTGCAACCCTATTCCTCACATCTCCCAGGCCACGGTGTTTGTGTTTTGTGATTTTAAAGCACAATGTCTTAATTATGGTCAGAGAAAAGACATAAGGAAAGGGGATGTCCTGATTTGTCTTTTAACTGCAGTTCTTACTGGTATTTATTTCAAAGTGTAATTACAGGAACGGAAATGACTATGCGAAAAATGGCCTTTTCCTACCAACAATCTCTGCTGCTTGTGTACATTTGAGTCAAATCTGCAGACCTTTGTTGACACAAGTTTTATTGCAAGTCATATTTATTTTCCAGTCTCTATTACAAACTAGCCTTGCAGCAAGGGCTGTCTTCAGGGAGAGGCGAGGGGTAAAGAGCCGGAGGGACCCGCCGCGCAAGTGGCTTTTGCCGGTTGCTTCGCTGGCGCCAGGCAGCCTTTGCTGCCGAAACTGTTAGCTTCTCCTGCCCCCTCGCGGAGGCGTGCGCGCACTGCCGGCGAGTTCCTCGCGAAAATCCGCCCGGGAAACAGCAAGGCGGGAGGAGCAAGCGAGAGAGCTTCGAGATACAGCCGTGCTCCGGGGTAGCGTTTTGTGAAGGAATCGCTTTGACAGCCACGGGGAGACAGCGACCTAGTCCTGCACTGGAGAATCTCCCAGGCTCTTAGAAAAGAGAAGTTACTTCTGGAAAACTTGCTTCTCCAGGCTGTAGAAGGCGAATCTTCTGAAGATGGTAGAACTGGTGAAAACTCGCAGTTTACGTGTCACGTTCAGATTTGAAGATAACCGTGTCCAAAAGCTTGATGGGAAGAGTGGTGTCTTCAGGAACTAAGTGTGGAAGATCAGCTGAGCCTTTCTGCTTTAGGGCTTCTCCCCGCCGGACAGGACAGGTCTCCCACCTCTGGTCAGCCTCTGTTTGTTGGCGTGGCGCTGGGTCCCGCTGCCGCCTGGTGCTCCCTATCCAATCCTCTTCTATCCAGGTGCCTCAGGCTAGACGTCTGTACTCCTGGCCTATGTCTCTCACTACACTGAGCTTTTAAACTTTTTTTTTGAATGCCTTAGTTGAAAAAAATTATCAGGACAAACATCAAACAGCTCCTCAGAAACAGCATGGTGGTCAAAGGGTGAGAGACATTGCAATACCTAGGTTTTGCACTCATATTTCAACACACAGTTTTACGTGTCTGCACCAATACTGGACCATGTTTAGAAGACTTTTTTGTTTTGTTTTTCTTAGTGCTAACTTAGGCAAAATTTCACTAAAGTTAATGGGAGTTCAGCTGAGCAGAGAATGGATACAACTGGAATCAGGACTGTGGTATTTGGTCTTTTTTTTTCCTAATACATTCAGGGTCAGAGTGGATTGATTTGTGTTCCAAACCCATCATAGCAGAAGATACTGAATAACAGCAGCAGCTTCCTCACCTTGTTTTTGAAGAGCAAACTTCTAGGATGCAGCCCACGTTAGATAACTAACGCTATTGAGCAAACACATGCCAACATTTGATGTGGTCTTATATATCCTCATACTTTGGGTGCAGCTGAACTGCCTTAGAAAAAAGAACAAGCAGTAATACAGGACTGATCAAGAGCAGAGAGAGAGGGCAAGAGGAATGGTCGGGAATACAAATCTTATAGTTCTTTTTCTATGGGTCCATCTTGTAGGGTTTGGGCCTTTTTCATCTTGCTTTGCATAAAAGAAGTCCTAAGAACCTCCCCTCAATTCACAAAAAAAAAAAAAAAAGGGATGAAATTGCTGCTGCAATTATTGTGAACAGACTCTTAAGAGTAGATATGTAGCATCTCCTGTTCTCTAAACTGGCTTTTCTTACTGGAAAACCTTCCTGCAAGCAGCTGGGCACCATCACGTGGTACAACGGGGGGCAGTCAAGTAAACAAAGTCACAGAAGAAAAATCCTCTAACAGTTGCTAAATACAAGGATACAACCTTTGTGTCAAGAAGTCCCTAAACTATGGATTGCTGAAGCCCATAGCTTTCCCAGGGGAAGTATAACAGTAAGCTTGCCATGTTGCTCCTCTACCTAACTACTTACAGCCACTGTCAGAAAAGAGATAATCAGCTAGATGGATCTTCAGCCTCATCCTGCAGTTCTGTTCTTACGGGGTCTCTTAATCTGAAACCCAATGAGAGCAAAGGAGTTGTGGTCTACAGGGAAAGAAATTAAGTAGAAAGTAATTTACACACTTTCCAGCACCAGGCAGACCTGGCTGCAAATGTACAAGTAGCTATGAAAGCTGAGAGTTTAAAAAGAAAAGAAAAAAGAAGAGCCACAAACGGATTCATCAGATCCAAATTTTAAATAATTCAACCTAGAATGATAGAGTGGTGCTGGTAGTCGTGGTGTTGTTGTTATTGCAACTTTTTTTTAAGGCCGCAATTAAGCCTTGAGAAAGGGAGCCAATGCACCTTTAAAACTTTCTGCTTAATCAACTATAGCGAATGCTCATTTAATGATTGTCTTTTTGTACCAACAAGAAGTAACAACACTTTAGCAAAAGAAATGGAATGAGAGAGAAATTGCTTAATCAGCCCTACTCATGCGGTGCTTTGTGAGAGAGATTATTGAATTTTCAGTCTCTGCAGAATTTTAATGAAGCTCCGTCTTGCTGGAAAATCCAGCCCTTTGTCAATAAAGTTCAATAACTCGACCACCCATGTAATAAGATGTACTGCCTGAAATCTTTCACTTGCCAAAGCCAGAGCCCTGCTGGAATCTCCCTGAAAGTTAGAAGTACTCATTTGTGTTGTGTATTTTCCTACAGTCTGCATGCAGTGGAATTTGTATTTACTGTAGTGGACGTCTGTTTACAGTGAGGTAGAGAAAAAATTCAAATTTGTCTCAGTGTGCTGGTTGCTATTCTAATAGGAATATTGCCCTGCTGAAAGGGAATACAATCAACCTGTGTTTAGGACTGCATCTGTCACACAAAGAGAACAGCAAAACTCTTCACTGAGTTAAGAAAATAAGTAACAAGGTACTGAGAAAGACAGGACTTTAAGCAAGGGAAGTGAAAGACATTTCAGTAAGATCTGAGCTGAGGTGAAAAATGAATGGGCAGAGAAATTCAGAAAGCCACTGAGTAGCAGAATACCCTTGCACCACTGTTGATGGTTGGTATTAGAGGAAAAGGGACATCACTGGTCTGCTGAATTGGATAGAGCAAATTCAAAGGGATATTGAGAAAGAAAGAAAAAATTTAATTCAGCTGGATGGGTATGGAGTGTCTCTTATGTACAAAACTTAAGGTTTAAAAAAACTTGGAAAGTGCAGGGCTTTGAACAAGCTTTTCTATTGCATAACTGGCCACACTGGGGTCCTCTGTGCAGCTTGTTTTGAATAGAAATTCCATTCTGGATCTACAAGACCTTTTCTTGATAGAAGATTCATTGTGGCACTAGCTTATTGCAGTGAGAAGTTGGTTTTTATTAACTGTCTTTTTCCAGTGGAAAAAAACTTTTGCTGAAACTGATTGCTCTCTAACTCTGGATTGGATTCCAAGATGAGCAAGAAAGGAATTAAAACTTCTGAAGAGGAATTTGTGTAAAGGAAAATCCATAGACTGCAGTGGGGAGCTAGGATTGATGAAGCCAGGAGAAGAAGGCTCAGTAGTTCAGATGAGAAGACACAAAGTTATCAAAGAGAATGTTACCAAAAACCAATGGGGTGATATTCAGAGAATGTCGCAGTGGCAGATTTGCAGCAGCAGGAGAAAACTTCAGAGTCAACCCTGACATCAAGGTTGTGATGGAGGTGAAGAAACCTGTAGAATATGTGTCACGGAGAGCAGCGGTGAGCATGAAGAGCTTCTTGTCCAGGTGCCCATAAATGTCTTCCAGGCAACTGTTTAAATGAAGCGAAGCTAATATCACAAAGTTAGATGGACAGAACAGACAAGAAAATAATTAGAGATACCCAGAGGATGAAGAACAGGCAGCTAAAGAATAATAATGCAATGGATAATGCCTGCTTTATATAGACAGTAGAAGACCAGAAAAGCTTAATGAAGATCCTTATAAGCTATGGAAATCTATCAATTAAAATAGTGTGAGTAGCAGGAAATGTTGCAGGCTGCTTTGGAGAAGAATGTTTGTCTACTGCTTAATGCAAAGCCTTGTGGAGGAGTGCCAAAAATGCATTAAAAGTTTCACAGTGATTGCCCTGGAGGAAAAAGCACTAAAGGCTGGTGAACCATCATCTTGGGTAGCAGTACAAAGAGAATGCTTTTAAGATTGGTAGGTGTCCAAAGTTCTTGCTACCCTGACCAATATGACTCACCAAGTCATCCACATAAAAGGAGATGTGGGTAACAAAGCACTCCTATTCCAAAACTGGTCACAGGTAGCATTATGATCCTCTTGGAATTTTATGACATTCAGTGGTAAAAATGGAAAGAAATGAGAAAGAGAACAGGTAAGTGATTTGATGATAAATATTAAGAAGCACTTCTAAGGCTGTGGGGACTTGAATCAATGAAAGAATTAGCGTGTAAATGGAGGAAAGCAGACAGAGGGAGGGAGACTGGGAAAGAGTATGGGAAAGAGGAATGATTCTGGAAGGAAGTGGAGATGATGGCACTGCTGAAGAGCGATTAAATAGAATGGAACTGTCCATCATGTTGAAAGCTAATCTAAGTAGAAAGACAGATTATTAAATACTTGCAGAAGAATTGTTTTCATGTCCAGCCAGAGTGAAACCCAGAGAGGAATATGAAGAATATGATCTGAATTTCTTGAGTACTTGCTGGGAAAGAGGTTAGAGTTGGAAAAAGGAAATTTATAAATAAGATGATGAAGAAAGTAGACTTTTGAGGCCTCAGCAATAGGCTGGTAAAGCAGTGTGAAGGAAGCAGCTGTTTTAAAGGATGTATCTAAGTGAACAAAGCCTGGAAAGGGAAACGGGAGAAAACACCAGAGGAAGAAACACATGAAAGTCAATGTTTGAGGCATAAGACGTGTCCTAATAGCAATGAAGAGAGAAGAAGGGATTGCCAGCAGGACTAGGAATTGGAGAGGGTATGGAGAACAATGAACTTGCATACACTAATGTTTGTTTGCTGGAGTCAGATAATTGCCAGAGCATTTGTGGTTTATGTCTTAGAACAAATGTTTGGGAAGTGTCCAGACTTAGTCTTACTGAGTGTGTACAAACCAACTGAGATTAACTGGTTATTAATGAACACAACGTAAGAAACTCTTCCTCTGTACTTGCCAAGTGAGACTCTCCCAAAGGTGGGTGTAGGTTAGCCAAACCTTTTTAAAGTCATTTATTCTCTGTCTCTTAAAGTTGTTCAGACAAGATAAAATGTGCCTTTGAATGATACATCCTATGTCAATCACAAGACATATTGCTCCATGCAGGGGTTGGTTAGTGGGTAAGATTCTGTCCTTTTTGTGGAAGGGAGTCTGAAAAGTCTATCTTAGCAGTCCCTTTTAGTTTTACACTTCATTAACACAAACTATGACAGCTCATCTTCTTCATGTGGAGACATCATTCTTTATAGAATGGTGTGTTCTCTATGTTCAGGGTGCATAGTATTTTCTGACAAGGAAGATTTCTTACTGCATCCCTTTCTATTAGTGTCAATCCTTAATGAAAAGGTATTACATCAAGCAGGTGAATCATTAATCTCTAGGTGGTAGAAAGTGATGGCACCTCAGCAAAATGCTTTAAGGGAACTGACTACCAAACAGAGAGGATTTATGTTGGTGCCCAGACCTCCCTTCAGACCCACCTTATTCATTCCTTTCACGCACAGCAATTCCATACCATAAGGAGTAGCAATAAAGGGACAGCTAAGCAAAAGTGGAAGCCAGTAACAAGTGAAATGCATAGGTTTCTATGAAGCAGCAATCCCCACTACGGGATGCCAACACTTCCAAGACTGGGATTCAGTCACAGATGACATCTATGTAGGTCATTGTGGCCAATTATATATCTGAGATGCTATTTTCTTTCCTGAAAAGGTGTAAATAAGCTATGAATAGCTGGATACCTTGCTGAGTCGAAATTGCAGGAGATAACAAGACTTAATTACATAAATGTAAGTTATTGCGACCTTGTTAACAGCCTACACGAAACGTAAGAAATATGAGTTTTATTCCTAGCTTTGCTACAGCATTTCTTTCATTATGAGCAATTGTTGAATTTACTCTTGCTGACTAGTACTGTAGTTAAGGTACTTTGCACAAAGTGAGGCACTAGTCTATGGGTTAAATGCTCATTCTTTCTTCTCCTGTATGCCTCATTTTATATCTGTAAGATGTGGTTTATGTCCATAGTATAAGATACTAAACAAGCACAAAGGTTAGTAATACAATAAAAAATGATGATAATGAGTATGCAAAAGTCAATCCTGCTCTGAAAATAAACATATTTGTTCATCTATAGCTAACGGAAGCTATAAAAATGTATCTTCAGTATGAAACTGGGCAAAGCAGCATCTGTGCCAGATATACACCAGGACAGTGTAGGAAGATGAGGTTTGCACAAATGTAATTGCGTCAAAGAAGCAGCATTACTGGAAAAATCAACACTGCAGACAAGAGCCCAGGAATATAGTTGAGCTTTATGAACTGATATTTTTTGCCTTGGGTTCATTTTGTTTCAGCTCTAAAATAAAACTTTTTCAGTTTAATGCAGCTTAAGTTTTACAACTAGAAAATGCTGATAATCATGTTACTCTTCTTAGTTGTTGCCATTTTAATTTTCATTATCTACCATGAAAGGCTATTTTGTGTTTTTATGGAAGGAATACTGAGAGATACTTCTACCCACCTGCTCTCATGACATCCTCATGTTCTCCCTAAAAGTGGACATTTCAACATTTCTCCCTGCATGCAGTACAAGAGCCAAATGAGTCAGGGAAGCTGAAAGAAAGCTCCTTGTTTTTGAAGTTGGTAGGAGTGGTTTCGAGTACCAGCTAAGGGCTTGGATTGTATAATAACTGCTGGCATACATCATCACAGGTATTTCACATCTTTCAATTCCTTCAGTTCTAAGAGTATCAGAGATTTCAGAGTATACAAAGTGATGTGAGCTCTATTATGCTGGCAAAAGTCCAAATTGCGAACCTCATTCTTTCTCTCTGAATGCCCATCCTCATCTTCACAACATTATGTAAGGATCTTTGTTTTCAAGACACAAAATAAAAGAGTGCTTAAAAAAGTTATGTACTATAACAATGACAAAAATCCTACTTGTGAATCTACTTCTTTAAGTTTTCTCTCTCTTCTCTTTTATATTCAGCATATACATATCTCCAGTGTTGTTTAATGTCTGCCTGTATGATTACCCTTCTCGAAGAAAGTGTGGGAGTGTTAGTTGCCTGGTGAAAGCGGATGGCAAGGGAGCTCAGGGTAGAATCCCGTTATCTTTTTTTTTTTTATTATATCCCAACATTTCTTGATTAATCCAATGCTAAAGCTAGAGGAGGATCTTTTATTTGCTTGGCCTGACTTCCTCATCCTAAAAGACACTTTGATTTGCATGGAAGGAATTGCATTGGAAAGATTACACAGAAAGGGGCTTATATGAGGGAAAGCTGATTGAGAAAGCTTCTTTTAAAAAGTCTAGTCCTTTTAGTTTTGTATTATACATTAAATTAGTTCCTTCCTCTTTTCTGTTATACTTCTGTGCCTTTGGTATGGAAAAAAAAAGTAGCATTTTAATATACCATAAAATCTCAAACACGTTTCCCCCAGGAATCTGCAGCTTTAAAGCTGAGGATAGATCCAAGGAGGAGTTAGAAGTTTCTGGTCCTGTTGAGAGCTGGGGAGAGGTTAGCAAACCTGACCTCATTCCTGCTTCCCTCCTGGGTGTTAGCAAAGGACAGCAAAGGGTGGAGTGCACAGAGCAGTTGCTCTCAGCTGGATTGTTGTTGCTTTAGAAGGGAGGTCTCGATGGGGCGTCCTGAACCATCCCCGGGGGAACAACATGTATTAGTAGAAGTAGACAGACCCAATTTGTATAAAAAGCAATGATAGACAATAATGGTGAAATGAGATAAATCACCCTCATATGGAAGCATTAACGGTCATTTGTGATTTAGTACTCTGAGAAGCTTTGGAAAGGCAATCCTATCTTCTTCATTAGTCATTAAAAATCTTGTGTTAGATAGTTTCTTTGTCTGCAAAAATGGGAAGATGTAGAAATTTTTCTGTTTTCCTTCCTTGCTATATTTAATGTTGTATTTTTTATGTGTAGCACCCAGATGCATAGCTTGTCCTTCTACTAATTCTTTCTTCAAAGTCTCTTATTTCTGATGCTGTTGTAGAATGATACTCATGCCCGCTCCAACCTTTCATTATATAAACGGCAAAGAGAAAAGAAGAGAAAAGGTGAGAAAAGGAAAAGAAAGCACTTTGTGTCACATGTTTGCACAGCACTGAATCTCAGATCTTGTCTTAAGTCTAGCAGCAAGTCTTGTCTTGCTGCTAATGAAAAACCACTTGCCACAGAAGACTTTTTTGCTGCTTCAGTGGGCCAGTGACCTACCTCCAAATTCATACGCTTGCTGAAGGATGCTCTTCCAGTCTGTCCCTAGCTGGGTAAAGTATATTTTACTCCATGAGTAAAGTATGTAACATACATATTTAACTACTGATACTTTTTCTGTCCCCCTGGGAAAATGTGATACTCGTATTTGTCCCACTATCCTGAATTTCTGCTTAATACTGGATAAAATTCAATGGCACAGTACAAAAATCAGTTTATTCTAATGAAATGTAAAGACTACAGGATGTGAAAAATGAGAAGAGGATATGATTTCATAATTACCTGAGACTTAAGCTGAGCTTTAGGTTTTCTCTGTTAAGTTCATTTGACAGAGAGAAAAAGGTAATTGTCACAACTTGTAAGAATAGGGGCCAATTTCTTTCCAAAATTGAACTTCTGTCTAGAGCTCCATGCTTCCTTGGGTAACCCTTTTTTTCAGTGGTGATAAATATACTCCCAAAGATTTCCCAAGACTTCTAACTTTGATAAGCAGTTCAATCAAGATACTCATTTATAACACCACTTCTAATGAATTAGAGCATTTTTTCACATACAATTGGGAAGTGTCTCTTCCTATAAACTGGTTAGAGACAATAAGTGTTTCTGAATTGTCACAACAATTTCATCTAAGTCTGTAAGCTGTTATAGCCTACAATTTGAGAACAACTTAATTATGTGAACATTGCAATGGCAATAAGGAAGACTGCTGACTGCTAGCTCACAGCAGAGATTATACATGGTAGGCAATGAGACAAAGCTGGCAGACTGCAGCAAGCTTGGTCTTGGTGGTTCCCCGGTCTTAATCTGCTGGATTTGGAGAAGCATGGGCATGTAACTGTTTTCATGGCCCTGTGGATGCTTATAGATGGGAGCCATTCTGGGAGGTGCCAAATGGTGCCATGAAGTCAATGGATATACAGTATGATTTGTGCCTCTTTGGGGCAAGACCTGAAGGTCATAAGCACTTAAACTAGTATTTTCGGAGAGGGAGGGATGTTTGACTTAGCTACTATACCTGTATATACAGTCTCAAAGAAGTGACACAGTGTTAAACAATGAATCGGTGAAAGCACCGGCACAGGCAATGGAATTGTAGAGGCTTTCAGGAGAACCACATTTGGGTCGTCATGTGCCTTTCTGTATTATTTCTCTTGTTTCTTATGCAGGGCCTTCCACTACTGTGAGAAAAAAATGACTCAACACTCCTACCCTCTTCCAAGTGGGCAGGATTAGTGTTTAACCCCCCCTGCCCCAACAATAGGTCAGTAAGGGTATTGCTGGGAAGCTGAAGGGATGCTGACCCCAGGCTACATGCTGCCTTCTGATCTGATCCATTATCCACATCTATGCCATTCAGGATCATGAAGAGACCAATTTTATCTTATGTAAAAGTGATTGATGCAGCACATGTGTCGTAAGGCTCAGTAGTGAGCCTTTTATTTCCATTTCTCTGCCCAGCTGCTGGTTCTGTACTCCAGGGTGGATTGCCAGTACACAGCCATTTGAATGTGTATTTCATAGCTGTATTTTCAGCGGTTGTGTCTCAAAGTGGCCCTTTCTGACTCTGGTGTTGTCAAATACCCTTTAAGCTTTGCACTCCTGGACTTTCACATTGCCAGCCCCTTCATAAAGTAACAGCTGTGCTCCAGTGTCTGCCAGCCTCTTGTGCAATTTCTGTATCAGTAGATGGCTCTGCTTCAGTAGTGTGTGTTACAATTGGGTCTGACTGCCCTTATTTCATTCTGTCATTGCCTATTGCACTTTGGAAGGTATACAGGGCATGAGACTATGTGGCTAGCATGCCACTGCGCCTCCAGTTTCCATTTTTGTACTGCCTGCTGTCACCTCTTCATCAGTTGTTTTGGAGAAAAGTATGTGCAATGAAAGAAGACTTTCTGTTTGCAATGTGATATTCTTGTTCAGAATCCATCTGAGTGCTGCGCCTGTCACACTGGCTTACATGCTAAATGGAAGAGACTACACTTTTTTCACATCTTCACAGTCTCCTTCCATTTTCATTTTTTTCTGATATTGTGATGGTTCTCCTATTAGGACATGTTGTAAGTCAGCAGTGAAATCCACTGTGCTATGGAGACCACCATCCAGGAAGGGTAATTTTAGGCCCTGGGACTCTGACTTAGCAGAAGCAGGTAGATACAACTGCTGTCCAGAAAAATGGTAAGCATCTTGAGAAACAGCACACAAAGCCAAGCAAGAAGGCAATACAACATATTATTCCTGCAAACTCCTGAACTTGGCAGAATAGTGGTTGTGAAAGTATGCAGTGTGCCAATTGAATCTGCCCGAATGTGTGCAATAGCACGCATTGCTCATTCAGCCATAATGATGAAAACTGGTCCATTTTTTTTCCTTTCTCCCTCCCTTTCTCTCCCTTTGCAGTGAGACTTTTTCTGTACCTTCCTCTTTGCAACCTCTTTGCAATTGGTTTTTGCCAAATGAAAATGCCGCCTATAATGGTTACACTCAAAAATAATGTTGCAGGCTGTAATAGCATTCTATGCAGAAGTAAGCCATTATTTTTGAAAATGTGTATTCTGTACAAAGCTGGGTAATATGTCAAAGCTCTTTGCCTCCTCGAATGTGGAACTCTGTTTCTATGTTATCTCCACAATGTTGAGACAACAATGTGCTGCCACTGCATATCAAACTCCCTGTATTTCTTTCATAGTGATCTTTTGATATTTTTTGTAAAAATGCTTCTTCTTCCTGATTCTGTCAAACAAAAGTGTCCAGAACTGTAAAATTACTGTACGTGTGTTGCTGCTGTTGGCGGGGAGGCTGGTTTTGTCTTCAACTCCGCTTCTAGGTTCTAAGTTCCTTTCAGAGCTCCCTTTCTGAGTTGCATTATCTCTGAATTTTATAGGCTTGTTTAAACAGCTTTCTGGTCAGACAGAACCTCCAACAGAAACCATCAGCTATATTGTTTAAATCTTCTTTGCTCCAAAAGCTCATACTTGTAACTAGCTCTATCAAAGGACTAATTAGCCTGAACTGTGTAACATTTTGCAAAATACGCCACACAATGGAAATACTATGCAAATTGAGCTTTCGTGAGTACAGTTTATATGAACTATGTCTCTGGGATCCTTTCCCCACCAAGTCACTGAGTTTGTCAGCCATTCTTTCTAATTTTTGTGCTGTTCAGTGTTATTTGCTCTGGTGGGAGTTTTCAATCACTTCCCAAAGTTCCAGATGGGATCATAGTCCCTCTGTTCTTTAGTTGATGCTTATCAGGGCTGGCTCAAGACCCAAGTGAAGCAGGTTATTGGGCTGGGGAACCAGCATAGACCCACTGCCTCCTTTTCCTGTGCCAGAGCTCTGTAAGGCCAGATTTCTCGCTGCTGCTGCCACTGGGTTATGGCTGTGATCTGTAGCATAGCAGGTATGGATGTCTGTGAGGAATGCAGTCTTGCCAGGGAGCCAAAATTACCCTTCCTGATCATCTCACTACTTGGCAGGAGCAGAAAGTGTGCTCCTTCAACAGGGCTCAGCCCCAGTACTCTGTCCCAGGGTCCCTGTTTTTGTTACTTCTCTTGCCTGCCAAGCAGTGATTGCCCAGCGCTATCCCTTCACCATGCAACCACAGAGCTCAGTGTCAGTTTTACTGCGTGACACCATGAGATTATCACCATGATACTCTGCACTTCCGTAAATGACTCACTTTTTGACTGAAGGCAAGTCACATCCATTCTCCATGCCTCAGTTTCCCATGCATAAAATATGAAACACAGACTTTTCCTTTTTGAGGAGGTAGTGAAGGCTGGTTAGTATTTGATTAATGCTTTCAGAAACAGTGCTAATTATAACCGCCGTTCACCCCTTCCCTCTTGTGACAGCACTATGGAGTGCAATCAGTAACAATCAATCACCTAGAACTAAATAAACAAGCCTTAAAAGGTAAAATGTAACTATCATGGATGCTAGAGACTAAAAACATTAGGAAGAGGTGGAAGTGAGCTAGTTTTGGTGCGGGTTTTTCAATGATGCTAGTAGAAAAATCATGTATTACATGAATGTAAATGGTAAATATAGCCCTAGGAAAAAATAAGTCAAGAAAAAAGTTCATAAATATCTATCTATCTCCAGTAGTCCTAAGAATATGACAGTACGAGTATGATGATGTAGGAAGGAACTGAAAGGAGACTCTTACTGCCAGAATCAGGGCTGCTTCTGGACGTGCAAACAGTACACTGTTCGTCAAGGTCTGATACCATACTTTTAACTTCTTGCCCCTGAATGATGATTTATTTTTTGGTAAACACCATCTAAACACATGCAAATAAGTCTTAATTTAAGGTCCCACAAAAGGAATCTCAGTTCTTTTAAATCTCTTTCTGTGTATGCACATGTACACGAATGAATGTAAACACTTTGTCCCTGAAATGAATTTGGTGTAAATAGCATGCTTATGGGAAGGCAGCCCACATCTGCTTATACAATGAGGTGGGTGACAAGAAAATACTTCTGCTTTGATCGAAAGAATGTGAAAACCATTTGTCAACTACTCAGTAAGGTGAGTGCTGGAGATACTTAACAATTTGCTTTGATGGTGGTGTGCATTTTCTAATTTATTGGATGCTTGCTTCTTTCATAAAGTAAATTATGTATCATTAATCTTGCTGGGAGGCTGGTGTCTTCAAGTTAATTTAGTGAGTATTTTCTTAGATAATCTACCTGCTAGGAAAGTATGATGTGATCAATATAGGGAAGTAATCTGGCTATCCATTATTTATGTATGTACACATACAATATATACCCCACCACACTTGACCTCTCCTCTCAAAGGCATTCACATTTGTTTTGGGGAGTGAAATATTTTATTTCACATCTTTTGGCAGTCGATATTGATAGCAACTAAGATTTATAATGGCAAAGGGAGTACATTGATTGATTCCCACACTCATCTACCCAAACATTTCTAAGATGTGGGAAATTAGCACTGATTCTTCAATACGGTCGATGAAGCCAAAGCCATGAATCAGTGTGCACTGTGAGATCAGGGCCGTAACCAGTGTTGGAAGCACCAATTGATTCTTGATTCAAGAAAGCAATTGAGCATATGCTTAACTTTGAGCACATTTTACGCCTACGATAATCAGCTGCCACAAAACCCATGTGCCTTTATAGCAAAGCACTGGAGCCCTGAGAGGACAGTCCAAAGCCTGTCCTACTCAGCTGTAAATCACATGAGGTCACTACAAGAAAGGTGAAATGGGTGGAAGGTAGCAGGCTGACCAGCGAGAGCTGGTGCCCATTTACCTGCTATATAACAGTGTCCACGTGTGCTGCTGCAGCTCACGAATGCCCTGGAGCTTCGACTGAGACTGCTAGGTGGGGTGCTCCAGTGTGCCTAGCCAGTGAACTTGTTTTCAGCCACAGCCTTGAGGCCACTCCTGCAAACACTACAGGGGCAGATATTATGGCCTAAGGATGAGACAAAGATGAGATTGAGTGCTCTCCTGAAGGTAGAGGCTATTGAATCAGCCTCTGTTCAGCTACCCTCAGTCATCTTCAGGCATTAGTAATATTCTTTCCTTCCAGCTTGGTTGCATTTCTAACCCGATATTCCTGTTACAGTAATAAAAAAGGGAGACAGGATCTATATGAGTTCAGTGGAAACTGTAGCTTAATGAGAAAGTAAAGTGGTTTGGAGAAAGTATGGTTCTGCCTGTGTCTTCTCGCCAGCCACAAGGTTTTGAAAAAAGCTGAGTAAATAAATGTATGTCTGATAAAGTCCATTTCCACTGCCTTCTGTGAATTTGCTGGTTCCAGTTGGAGCTGGAAATAAAATTAGTAATACTTTCCAGTGGCAGATGTCTCTATCATGTTTTTAAACCAAAGGGATGTTTCTGTTGAAAGTCTGTTCTCAGGAGATGTGCTGCCTGATGAGACAGATAAATCAACTGTGTAATGCTACTGAGATTAAAAGACCAATACCTGCTCTCTATTACCCTCATTTATACCATGTAAATGACAGTGGAGCATGCTCTGTTTCCTTTTCCATGGAAGAGTATAGTCCAAAAGTTTAGAGAAGTAACTGAACTTTGGATTGTCCATCTGGAGTTGATTTTTGAAATTTTAAGGTTTACTTACCACTGAAGCTAATGTGTTCCAGAAAAAGCTGCCTCCCTTTGTGACCTTCTAATGCCTAACTATTCTGCTCTATTCCATTTTTTATTTCACACCTCTCACCTTTGTATTTGGATGCCACTGAGATGAACACATTGAAAAGTGATTGAATTCAAAAGACTCTAACTTTCTCCCTAACTTTAGTTTTATAGAAACCTATTTTTTGCTCCAGCTAGCTGGCCTCTTGGAGATTGCTTTCTGACAGTAACCCGGGAACACTGCAGCCTATTATCCTACAGGATCAAAGGACATGGTTTTTTTGCAGTGGAGTCTTTTCTAATCTTATATCAACCATAGTAGCAGAGAATCTGCACGCACAGAGCTGAACCCATTGGGGCTTTATGATGTAAAGAGTTGTTTCATTATTTTTTCACCTTAGAAGACGTAGCTTGAAAGATGGCTTGTGTTATTTCACAAGACATAATGGAATCAAAATGTGTACATCACTTTGAGATATATAGACAACATAGAATCATAGAATCATAGAATCATTTAGGATGGAAAGGACCTTTAAGATCATCAAGTCCAACCATTAACCTACCACCGCCAAGTCTACCAGTAAACCATGTCCCTAAGCACCACATCTACACATCCTTTAAATACCTCCAGGGATGGTGACTCAATGACTTCCCTGGGCAGCCTGTTTCAATGCTTGACAACCCTTTTGGTGAAGAAATTTTTCCTAATATCCAATCTAAACCTCCCCTGACACAACTTGAGGCCGTTTCCTCTCGTCCTACTGCTTGTTACTTGGGAGAAGAGAGCAACACCCACCTCGCTACAACCTCCTTTCAGGTAGTTGTAGAGAGCGATAAGGTCTCCCCTCAGCCTCCTCTTCTCCAGACTAAACAACCCCAGCTCCCTCAGCCACTCTTCTTAATACTTGTGCTCTAGACCCTCCACCAGCTTCATTGCCCTTCTCTGGACACGCTTCAGCACCTCAATGTTTTTCCTGTAGTGAGGGGCCCAAAACTGAACACAGTATTCGAGGTACGGCCTCACCAGTGCTGTGTACAGAGGGACAATCACCTCCCTGCTCCTGCTGGCCACACTATTTCTGATGCAGGCCAGGATGCCGTTGGCCTTCTTGGCCACCTGGGCACACTGCTGGCTCACATTTAGCCAGCTGTCGACCAACACCCCCAAAAGTCCTTTTCTGCTGGACAGCTTTCCAGCAGCTCTTCTTGAAGCCTGTAGTGTTGCATGGGGTTGTTGTAACCTGAGTGCAGGACCTGGCACTGAGCCTTGTTGAATCTCATACATTTGGCCTCAGGTATATAACAGATATTATAAGTTATATAACAGATGTTATATGGCCTCCTGCTGTCTGTTGTATGCAGCATGGGGTAAGGTCTCACATTCAAAAAAAATAGCCAATTCACCTGGGTGCTTAGAGGATCAGCTGGTGTTCGCTTATGTCCAAAACCACCTGGATCCCCACAACTTCTGTTCATTTGCTTTAGGTGCTTAAATTTCCCTTAATGAAGTTGTCTAGGAAACTAATGTCTCCTGTTGGTCATGCTTAGCAGTGCATTGAATGGAGGGTCAACAGCCCTGGATCTGAAGTATAGCTGTTCCTTCACCTATCTCTCTGCTCTGTAATGTCTGACATGAGACTTATTCCTGGAATACAGCAAGCACATAGATCCCTGTGCCGAGGCGTATGTTTTACCCTACATCCTTTTATCCAGTGACTTAGTCATAAGAGCTGTTCCTTTAGAGATGGGAGACAGATTAATTTTCTCTCTGCCTGAGAAAGTTTGAAGCTGCATCTCCCACACTAATGGTCTGAATATCAGTCAATCAAATATCATGGGATGAAAAATCTCTTTTCCTCCTTGAAACTATACCAGTTCATATAGAAAAATAATTGACTGTGAAAATCTGGATGGGGAGAAGACGAGGACATTATGGCTTCACAATTACAAAGCTACAGGGGAAATGGGAGAAATATTTTGCTTCACTTAACCTTATGTGTATATTCACTGAAATTATACAGGCACTGGAACTCAGGTCTCCCCTTTACCAGATGGGTGGCAGAACCATCTGTGTTTCTGTGGATTTCATAAGCCAGCAAAGGCCCTAAAATGTTGGTGTTGTACAATGCTCGATTCTGGTTGCAAGGGCCACCTACCTTTGAGAGTCTAGCACTGACTTTTCGCAATAGCTGGATGTTTTATAGTTAGTAATTATGGAAATTTTCTATTATAATTTGCATTTTGATATACTCCATTCTCTTAGGTGAGTAATGATAGCTTAGGATTTAATTATCACAAATGCATAGCCTTCTTGCCTCTAATTTTAGTCTGTTCTGCTACACCTGTCTCTCATCTGCTCTGCTCATCTCAGTCGCAATATGAATGGAATGTATTTGTCTTCTATACCTTTCCATTCCTAAGATTTTTGTCCTCTGTGTCAGTGGCTATTTTGTTCTCTGAGCTGTTTCAATTTATACACCACTCTGTAAAACTTTGTGGAAGTTACGGGTTTTTTTTCTGCTTGATGTTGTTTTCCCCTAATTGAATATGTTTTTAAAAATGTAAATAAAAACATATTTTAGCTCTACCCATTTTAAGCAACATCTCTTCCCTCTTGAGAGCCTTATTTTTATAAACCTTTTCAGAATGAAAAGAGAATGGAAAAGTCACCCTAAAGGAGAAGCTGCCAACAATGCAGAACAGAAATTTTGAACTTGTTCTCTTGCAACTAGGCTGAATCTGTGGCTGAAAAAAGAGTGCTGAAAAATTTTCTGACGACATGCTATTTCATTGAACTTTTTGACTCCTTCATTTTCTTATCAATGTGGCAGTCCTACAAAGCCAGTGTTTTGATTCTCTCTTGTTTGATTGTCTTGTGCTTGGCTTAATAGTGCTGATTGATGCACAATTTATGAAACTTTCTTATTTTAAAAAGAGGTATTTCCCCCTCAAAATAGCTGAATATTTGCAACTCTCAAAAAAATATTGAATTTTGCTATGTTGTTGGTTCTTGCTGAATGCCAGTAGAATAACCTGCCTCTCGCACTATGTTACAGTGGTGAAAGTAACACTCTTGAGATCTGAAGGCAAACAAGAACTGGTTGCAACTGTTGAGCAATGTGTACAGCTCTTAGGGTGTGGCACAAAACAGGACAGCAACAACAGTCATATTATTTACTTCTCTTTATATTCCTTTCCTAAACCAAAATATACCTAGGAAGCTTTTTTGTAAGTGGTGTCCATAGCAGCTGCCAAAGAATAAAATTATGAAGCTAAATCTCTTTGCTGAAATGAGGTCCAAGGCTAATTCATCTGTGGCATGGCATCCTACATCTGGACACGCAACAGCTGTTTATGGGAGACTTCCCCATGGGTAGGATCACTGCAAGTGATTGGTGTATAAAGAAAATTCTGGCATTCTAAAGTTAGGAAATACAATCTCTCTGTAGAAGTTCTTGCTGGGAGGCATATGTCTCATTCAAACCTGCTAGGCTATATATTGTTAAATCTGGAGAGGAACAGGAGTGTGATTATGAAAATGAAGCTAGATACCTAGGAACAAGCAGCAATTTTCCTGGGATATGACACTGTAAGTGCAGAGCACACAATGCCAGTCAAGTGCAAGGTTGTAGTAGCTGTTTAAAATCAACTGGGTTTAATCAGTCAAGCAGCATGTTTGTGAGAAATGTGATTTTCTTCTCAAACTAGGTTGCGTGGCAGATTCCTCTGCAATGAATTTCACAGCATTGCCAGCCTCCAGCCATTAGCACTGGGCTGATGGATTTACCCTGCATTACCATGGTGAGCCTGAGGTTCAGATTCCAGCCTTCTGTATTTATTGTGAATAATACTTAAAGATTCAGAGTTTGGGAAAATTTGGAGCTGCCTTACACTGGGTGTGGGGGCACTGGTAATTTAAGTTAGTGTATGAGTCCAAGCTATAATATGTCTGCATAGCGGACAAGGAGTGGAAGGAATGAAAAAGTTCTTGGGGTGGTGCTGTAACATTGGGATCTTCCTCCACTCCTCTACCTCTGTGTGTTGTTAATGTTGATGAACAGTAATAATATGGGCATCACACTGCTGGTATAGATCCAACAACCTGTCTCTTCAACAACACTATTGGGAGCAGTAGGCTGTTATGAGCTCAGGTGAATTTCCACTCTACATTATATTCCCATAAAATACTAACCACTTTCACAGTACCAGTCTTTGATTTCAAGATGCTCACTGATCTGAGCCCAAGATACCCAAAGTCACCTAAAACTTCAGGATTAGGGTAGTCAAAGGCTTTTTTCCTCTGCTACAGATAAATTTTTCACAGCAAGAGTGAAACTTTTATGTGTTGGAAGTAGAACTGTTGCTGGGTCAGACTGTGGTCATGGTGGACCTCAAAACCATCTCAAACATCACTACAATTCATAATGGTGTGCTGCTTAACTGCCTTTGGTAAGACAGCTGAAATACAAAAAACATACTATAAGTAACTGAAAAATAAAACAACATGAAAACATCTTCTCTGAGTAGTAAAGCAAGAAGCAGAGAACCTTCTGTGACAAATATCAGTTATGTTACTTAAGGTACTTCTGGAACATGTGGCAAAGCTATGGTAGAAAAGGAAATTTAAGAATCTGAATAATATAATCTCCCACGTTTCCTCTTTATTTGCCTTTCCAGTTTTTAGAATTATAGTATGTTCTGATGTGAAAAGTTTTTGAGCAAGACCACTTACTTTCCTAAAATAAGGTACCATTTTCTAGGATAAGTCACTCTAGCTTTATTCCACCTACAGTACTGTCTGGACTATTGACTATAATGCTAGCTGGTAGCAGGTCTTTGCAGCAGGTAACACAATAAACAGTTCATGACTCCCAGTTCAAAAAATCCTGTTTTCTAAACTAGAAATGGTACAGGGAAAAAAATCCTTCAAGAAGGCAGAATTCCAGAATCTGAGATTCCAAGACATTTGCATTCAAAGGATGAAGAAGGCATCTCTTCCCACAGCCTCAGACTTGGAAACACAGCCAATGTGGTCTTACACAAGATGGTGACGCAGCAAGAGCCTGAGCTGCTGCACAACAAAGAGAATTGCATATGCAGAGACTAGGAAAGCCTGAGGAAAACGGTAAGTCTAATGAATGCATCCCAGGATATAAGAATGAACCCATGCTAGTTTCTTTTCAGCTTGTAATAGAGATATATAAGCAAATATTTTCAGGAGATTTCTAATCCTGTAAGATCCAGGCTAGGTTAGACAAGATCCAAGCACAAAAGAGACTGAATTAAAAGGCAATTGAAAAGGCAGCTGAAGAAGCTGAAGCCAAAGCCTCAGAAGAAACCGCTTTTGTTCTCATAGCTGGGGGCAGAGTCAGTGCTCTTTCCTGATAATAAAAAGTAAACAAAATAAAATGAGACAAGACATTCTTCTTGACAGATGGTTGAAATTTTAATACATCCGACTGATGTTGCTGTTTTAAAGGGGCTAGAAGTTCTTTTCCTTGTTCAGCCACCAAATCAGTGGGAACTCTTAAGCATATATCTTTTCAATTTTCAGTTTTCTCACCTGTAAAATGGAGACAATTGAACTATACCTTTTTACACTGTTTTTTTCAGCAGCTGAAGATAAATGACGTTTTCTGTGGATCTTGTGAAATGGAGCAAATTGAATGTAAATGCTTTTCATGTTATTGGACGCCTCACAAGATGGGTGGGATGTAGGTAAAAGTAGTACGCTTATATTGCTGGTAAATGGAGACACACAACTACTGTGTCACTTTCCTTTGGTACAAGCACTGAGGAAAATCCATCTCCCAGTCAAGGTTCAAACTGTCTCCAAGTGCTTTGTGGCATGGGAGAGCTCCCTGACAAATGGACTCACCTGATCTGGATCTGTCTAATTTTAATGTATTTAAAAAATTTCAGCATTTCTACCCCATCCAAATACAAGTCTGTATCTAGAGCCATGAACACTGAGACAAATTTCAAGCTAGGCAAGCAGAGGGGAAGATACAGAAACAAATCTCAATATATCTTATGTCTAGTTAATCACACAGCTGTAGAAAAGAAACCCATGTCTCTGCAGTCTCCTCAGTCTGCCCCTCAGGCAGCATAAGGTTCCCCTAATTTTGCTGTCTCCCTCACACTGGAGCTAGTATTGTTCAGCTTAGACTGAGCTCACAGGCAAGCTTCCAAACTTTCAAAATAATACTTGCAGCAACTGCAGAAATGCATTTAGTAACAGCTGTTTCTGTAGTTACGTTAAATTTTTGGTGTCATCTATTAGCTTCAGAATAACAATGCTTTGCCAGCCATCTAGGACATTTTCTTCTTAAATCATGTCCAGCTATCAGCTAACATGTCCTGATAATTATACCACTTCCCTGAAAAATTTTGAAGAGCTTTACCTCCATGAAAAATGAAAGATCACATTCAAGTCATTAGACACGTTGCTTTGCTTTTATGAGTTCTGACATAGCTGATGTCTGAGTCAAAAAACAGATACAGTTTGGTTTTGCTGTCATCAATTGCTCTAACACATCAGCAATAGGATTTCAGTCCACTCCTATGCTGCTAGGACAATTTCTGCCAGTTAGTGAAAGATGTTTTCTTTTGCATCAATTGATGGTGAAAGAAACGAGTAATCCTGATTTTTTTAGGGCAAGTAGCATAATATGAATCTATTTTTCCCTATCTTTTTCAAAGCTGCATCCATTTGTTTTACTTTGCCATTAGCAAATCTCACTTCAGAATTTGTAGGTTTTGATTCAGTTTCTATTAGCAGTATGTGAGCCCAGTCAGCACAAGAGGTGCTTAGATCCATTGCGGAGTAGGAGGAGTTGAGACTCTTGGGCTGGTGCGATCTCAGAGAAGCATGGATGGATAGGATAGATTTGAACCTTCTGCACCACAGCAGTTGTTCTTCACACCAAAAGCTGCGGCAGTTTCATGTCAGTAGTGTGCATAGTCAGCATGATGCCATGGGGAATATTACTTTTCCCTCAGAATCTCACTATGTGGCTTGCAGCATGTCCTATCTTACACAGCTGCTGCATTTCAGCTTACTGGTCTCCCTGGAACTCTGCTCTTCCTAAACAGAGAAAATCCATATTCCTTCCGATCTTACTGACAGATGGGGCCTTCCATTTTCTAGCATTATCGAGCATACCATCTCAGTGGCAAAATTTCTTATTACTGATTTAAATACACTTCAATGTGACTAACTCTTTTGGTGGAATGTATTCCTGGTTTTCTGAATTCTAGGTGTCCAGTTACAGATGGGAAATGTTCCCCAAAAGCTTTTTGCAGCTGATCATGAAATTGATAAGCTAAGGGTTGAAGTTCTGAAGTAAAGCCTACCAAAGGGGGGGGGGGGGGAGTCCCATTGACTTTTAGAAAGCTCTAAATCTGACATGTTTAAAGCAGACCAGAAAGGTATGAAGGTATGTCTCTTCATTTCAGTGATGAAATGAAATTAACTGTTTATATTTGAGCTCAGAAATCTCAGGTGGTGTAAACAAAGGTCTTCAATTAAATCTTCATAGTTCAGATCCCCCATTTCTGAAGGACCCATAAAGATTTGCAACAGAAATACTAAGGTTCTTATGCATGAAGACTGAATGAAAATGTATATGTATGAAAATACTAGAAGAAACAATAGGATTAAAAGAATGGCATGAATTGTTAACCAAGCAAACAACTATTTTTAAATAAAATAAAATCTGTAAAGCATGAGGAATGTATTATTTACATCAAGACCAGAAGCCTGTTGCTCTGATAAGGCCACAGCACAGATGACTTCTCAGCAGAAGGCTTGTGCTCTGATAGCAGGAGAAAGACAACAAGCTATGGCACACTGTGTGTCATTTCTCTCTCTACCTGTTACCCCAACAGGAACTTTGTCTAAGATTCATGGAGGATGAAGCAAAAAAATATCCTGAGGTAAAAGATCATGATACCTGGTGCTGCTCCAGTTGAGTCTGAAATGATCCTGGGTGATGAGGCTTCTATATTTATTCCCTGGGGACACCAACTGCTATTTAATAGCCTGTCTTTATTAGGAATTTTTCCTACTTGCTAGACTATGGTTCCCTGAAATGAAGTCACACCACCATACTTAAAAATCAGGAAGACTTTCATTGAGGGAGAAAGCTTCAGAGAAACCCTTTGCCTTCAGAATGGTAAACATCAGGCTCAGATCAAAATTCATTCTCACAGGTAAGCATCATTACACGGGTCTGAAATTTAGACTAGAATTTTGTAGATCAAATAATTTTTGCTGAAAGTTCTTTGACCCGTTTGCTCTCTTCGTCTGCTATGGACATGACTGTCAACATAGTCACCATATTATGAGTGGGTGACCTGCAGAGAAAATGTTTCATGGGCATTTTGCAGGAAAAAAGTGTTTCATTTACTCTTCCAAAAGTCAGGTGATGCCTCTGTCTGCAAGACTAGATGCTCATTTTCACCTGCTTGTGCAACGGAGTCTGACAATATTGGCTAACCCCTTTGAAAGCCACCCATCGTTGTCAGGATCTGGCAAAATACTGCTTCATACACGCTCACTTATACCATGCAGCCTGACATGTTGTATTCCCTTAAAGCTCCATTTCTCCACATCTTTCTGACTTGGTTTATTTTGTCATGTCATGTAATGTCAAGGCTGTGACAATCTTGTTGCCGAAGTCTTCAGCACCCACCTCGATCAGTTTTTCTCAGAAAAACTCTTTGCCTCCCCTTCAGTCACTTATTAACTATAGCTAGTGTCTATAAAAGCCCTTATACCACAGTGTTTAACTTTTGTAGCCATGTTATTAGGCCCATAAGCTCCACGACCAAGAATCATGTGCTGGCAATGTTTTTCTGATAGAAAATTCAGTTTCTGCATAATACAAATGTTCTGAAGAAAAAGTTGATTAACACATTTTGTTCTGGCTTTGCTCATTTCCAAACATATTAATTACTGTAATGGACAAGTAAATGATGTAATTATTGTAGTGTGTGATGTGCATTATATGCACGAAGCATATTTTAACTTTATTCAGCAGGCCTAAATTGAATCATTTCAATAGTACTTTCAACTGCAGTTTTTATTGCCTTTTGACTGTCGTGTTTTGTGTTGGACCTGTTATTGCTGGAAAATACACATGCTGTATAAATGTATAAATGGACCCTCTAAATGAACTTGATATGTTTCTTTTCATACACCTGGTTGCAGCTGAGTAATTGGCACTAAACTCTGCACCTCACACCCTGCTCCTCTGGTTTGGGGAGGTAGATGTAACTGTCTAAGAGACTTTGCTGGTCAAGCTAGGACTATGTAACAAGCCTCTAGAGGAAGGTTTTCTGAATCATGTTTTTGGATATAAGTGTATAAAATCTGCCTAAGCTCCATGCCACAGTACTGGTGTCTTGGCAACCACTTGTACATTGCAAATTTGTTTACAGCCTAGCAACTTAAAATGGTGTATTATGTAAATGCTGTTGGTTGCTATCAATTTGTTTAGAAGGGTAAGTAAAATGCAGACAGCTGTATATTAAAAAGGCCCTGTTATGAGCTAGTTGGAACCGATTGCTGTTTTGCAGAAGTGCATGTTTTGTTGTACAAAACTGAGAAGGAAATTGGATGTTGAAAAAAGGAGACCTGCTAGCCTTCTTGGCTCTTATGATTACTGGACAATATACCCAAATCAAAGTATCCCAGGTCAGGAACAAGGGATGGTATTCATAAATTCAGGTATCTACAGTGTGGGCTTCCATACCTGCGCTAGTTATATAAACTTTTATAAACATGGAAATCTTGTCTATATGCGGAGCTTAGAATTTAGTATTAAACTGAAAGCTGTTGGCAAACTGTTTGATCAGATCAGTCATGGTGTAAACTCCATTGACTATATATTGACTAGATTTCCAGTGATTACATAGTGGTTCCAGACAACAAACTTAGAGATGCCAAGGTGTGGTCAGCTGAACCTAAGCCTATTTGATTCTTAGCAAATATATGTTGCATATGCCAGATCATAAACTCCAGTCCTGAATAGATCCTTCAAAATTTTCTTGAAGGTTACTGCTTATATTCATCAGAGGATTTCAAAGAAATTTACAGGCACATGTTATGGCTAAAAGTATTATGACTAAAAGTGATACCAATGCCATATGACTAAGAGTAGTGACTATAATATCTCCAAGAGGCTAACATTATAACTATTTACATTGATGCAGTTGTTGGAAATGCATATACAAATGGTTGTAATTTTAAACATAAACAAAAGATTTAGAACAGCCCAGATACTGCATGGAAGTCAGAGCTTGCATCAACAAAAACTGAGCACCTATATATAGCCTATGCTTGGCAGCTGGAATAAGACATTATATGGGGGGTACAAGGTTAAAAATTGCTAGGGTCAAATTTAATACAGACTCCTTCAGGCAACCATTTCCATAGCTCCTTTTCTATTCTGTGATTTTGAAAGCACACAAGCAGATGTGTAGTTTGTTGGAGTCCCATAGGTGCTCAAGGCAGTGGATACATCTTACACTTGGTCTTTCTTGCACACAAGTTTATTTGCCTTTTGTGTGCTGCGCTGTATCAGCTTTTCTTTCCTTGGTATGCACTATGCAAAAAAGCCTCAGCTCTCAAAGATCAGAGAAGGTAAACAATTTGCTCAAAGACACAAAAGGAAATGGTGACAAAGCTAAAAAAAGGGCTGGATATCTAGGCCCTCAGAGCCCTTTGCAATAACTTTTTCATAGCATTCCTTTTCAGAAACAGCATCACACGTTCTCCAGTGTTTTTAGGAGAGGAGCTGTCTGCCAGACTGAAAGAAGTTCAATTAAAAAATAAATACAATCAGCTCTTTATGATTTCTTGCAGGAAAGCTAACGACATATCTCAAATTTTCACACTTCTGTAGCTGAAACTGGCTAATTTTGCTCCATATAAAACAAGAAATCAAGAGCTTGACAGTAATGAAACATTCATTTTATTTATCTTTTTACAAGGCAGACAATTAGTAATTTTATGGTTGAAAAAGCTCATTTTTAAACCTTGCATGAGGATATTATTGCTAGACCTATTCTGATGTCACCTTTATTAAAAAAATGAGTGTAACTTGCTCTGAATCTGCTCCCTTCCAAAGGGGAAAAAATTCTTCAAAACAAACAAACTGGGAAACTTTTTTCAGAAGATTTACAAGTCTTGTGAACTTGCTTTTTAAATTTGTCAAGACAGCTAAAACAAAAACGAAAAGGACCTGTGTACTCTCACACTACTGTTATGCTTCACATAAATGGCCTTTCTCTGGAAGTCTTGTATGTCTTTTCTTTTTTGAGAAGAAAATCTCCTCTCTTAACCATTCTGTCTGGTAGTAGCTCTTCCAACACCATGTTGGACTGGCAGTACATCACTTCTGATTTGAGTAGACTTGTTTGCAAAGGATACCCAGCTATACACAAAAAATATAGAAATGACTGTTCTGTTGAAGCCCTTTTTTCCCTGAATAAAACTCATGAGTTGTCAGGTCCTGTTTCACATCAAGAAAAGTGCTAAATTCAATCTCTGTGAGTCTCTACTAAAAAGGCTTAAATGATTTTTACTTGGGACCCTCTCCCCCAAAATTGTCCCCCAAAATCTGAGAAACTATATCCTTCAGGACTTCATGATAAGCCTTAATTTTCTCACCTGTCTGTTTCTATGCCAAGAAAATAAGTGCAAGTGGAGGCAAAATAAAGCTTTATCAGAGGCAAAAAAGGAATCACAGTAAATAATCATGATAGGAAAAATATGAATAATAGGATTAAATTCCTGCCAGGGCATCCTAAACTACAAAGAGTTGAGGCATCTGGCTATTACTTTTCTCTGCTTTTGAGTCAGGTTTCGGAGTTGATGGTTTCAGCTTGGAGAACACCAACCTCTGAGCAAATCTTAATGCACATGCCATACCCAGAACCCAGGGCCTTTTGATATTTGAACAGTGGGCTGCTCACGGGGAATCCAAGCTGCTTCAGAGCTGCTTGTTTTGTCTCCTAGCAGATGGTTGTGTTCCCCTTCCTAAACCAAACAAGCTTTCTAGGATTTTTGAAAAGACAAATATTTATTGAAATTACATTTGCAAATTGAATGTAACTTAATAGCTTTGCACATTTTGTTGACCTATGCAACACAGTTCCTCTTGCCAGAAAAAGGAAGGTTTGCTAGTGTGCATATTGTCTGAATAGCTGTCAGATCTTGCTATGTTCGAATGGGGGCTCAGTCACATTGATAGACGTTTTCTGTGGTTCTATATAAATGAAGACAAATCTCACTTCTGGAATTTAAACTGGAAAGTCTTTAATCTCAAAGTAGTAGTTGAATGCTTAAGCTGAAGGAGACTGTTCCTTAACTGCTTGCAGCCAGTAGTTTGAAGGCTAAATTTTGATCCCTATTATACCTGTACAGCTCCAGTCCTTTAGCAGAACTACCCCATGAAAATATCTCCTCTTCATTCTTCATTTTGACACGATGCCTGGCCCTGAGCTTACTGACATCAAGACATGTTTGAGATTGTGCTTTTAAATTTGTCTCCTCTGTGGTGTGCCTGCTCACAGGCACCGACCCGGTAGATGTTGTTGCAGCAGGTTGTAAAGCACAAGCAGCACTGAGATAGGTAGATGCCCTATTTTTATTAAGGTACTGAACTACTCACTGCTGCTAATTTAACTTGGAGGTTATGTGCGTGAAACTTTGTAGAGCTGGGCTTCATGGAGCTGTAATAACCAACACTGTAAACTGCAAAACGAATGCAAAGGAGTTAAATACTATTTGTGGCCAACAACTACTAATGCGGCTGTGCAGCTCTATCACAAACCACAGCACACCATGCTTGGGCAGACAGTTTCTAGTTCACAAGGATCATTTCTGTGATGACCTCCATTAAACTGGTTTGTGGAATGTTTCATCTTTTCACAGCTTGGACATATCTTATAAATTACAGGAGTCAGGACCTGTATATCATCATAAAGGCTTCCCTGCAGGAGGAGGTTTGAAACAAATCTCTTCAGTGCAATGGAGATCATTTTATGATCAAGACCATCAGCATGTGGTAGACTCCTTAAAATAACATTATGACTTTCAAGTTTTTCCTTTGGTTTTGCCTTGTAGTATTTCCCCAGAGTTGTTTGCCCAATGCCAAACTGCTGTGCTTTACAAGGGCCTCACGTTGCCCCTCGAGAGGTGGAGTATAGTGCTCCTGCTGTATATGCAACTAACCTCTGCTGAGAAAGCTCTGGTTTTGAGTTTAAAAAAACCCTACTGTCTCTATGAACAACTAAAAATAAAAATCTCTCTCCGTCTCACATCACTCCTCAGAGGAAAAAAATACTTCAGAGTTTTCCCATGCAAACTCCTTATAATTAATGGAG
Organism: Haliaeetus leucocephalus; assembly: GCF_000737465.1. NCBI lineage: Eukaryota > Metazoa > Chordata > Aves > Accipitriformes > Accipitridae > Haliaeetus > Haliaeetus leucocephalus. The sequence goes on along the minus strand of NW_010973368.1, from coordinate 6,334,943 downwards.
TTGGTCCAAAATGGCTAGAAATCTTTTTTAGTATTTTGGATATGTTCTTTTTTCTTTTGCTTAGAAGCTGTATCATGAGAAAAAATATAACCATGGTCAGGAGTACCAAGATCTGGCAACACCGGCATTTGCAAGTCAATGTTTCTGTATTGACTGGATGACGATTTTGGTTATAAGTTTAACATAATGTCATGCAAACCCAAATAGGATATATGGAACTCTGTGATTTTCTGAAATAAGATATCCATGTTAAACAAAGCTTGCCATTATATCCATTAGATCCAATTAGATATCCATTTTGAACAAAGCTTTGATGCATAAAATGTCATCAAAAGTTTAAGAACCAGCAGCATAGCTGCTCGTATGTGAGAAATGGAAACCAAACCTGTCTAGAAATTTGGGATGTTGACTGAGCACCATTCATTGTTACACCGAGGAATAAAAAAATATGATGGGATAAGAGAAGAAACGGCAATTAGATTAGAAAATCTGCCCCTTACCTTTCGTGTTTCTACACTGTCATCCACCATGACATTCAGGTGCTATATCAACATATGACAGATGGGAAAGATTGTCATTTCAGCAAAGATTGCTATTTTTAAATATCTGAAGCTATTTTTAGTTTGTCACACTGATGTAAATCTGGAATAGCCATGCTGATTTTTCTGGATTTACTTCAAATTCACACCTGCATTTCCCTGTGAGCAGGTGTGAATGCTTCTTTTGAAGAGAGCTCCTCTCAAGTCCAGTCTTTGGCTACACCTTGTGCAAAGTGGCTTTCATGAGAAAGCTCATAGCACGTAAACGAAAAAGCTGAACGTTTGTTGTATGGCCTGGTGCGTGCAGAAGCTCTCTGCTCTCAGAATAACAGTCTGTGGCACTCTCGTTAAGTGACTACCAGTGCCAAGGATCGTGACGGGTCTGTGGAGTGCAAACTAATTATCTCCAACAATTGTGTCTGCTTATTTCTCGCATGAATGGATAACATCTTCAGTGGAGCTGGTCACATATCATCGCTCAGGTTTAAGGGCTGTTGATTGGACAGTGGATATTTTGTGACTATTCATAAAGAGGAAGAGTGAAAATATGGCCCGTTTCAAATTTTATAACTGCATCTGCAGTTCTAGGGTAATTACCTACTAAATACGCTCTGAAATCTCTTCTAGATGCAGCAGGTGAAAAGTGCAAAATGTGGAGGATACAGAATAAAGAAATGTCTCAATGTTTACAGATGATTTGGGCACTTCTTCCCATAATTAAAGCAGCTGTCTGTCAGCCACTATAAGGGTCTAGTCGTACAAAATGCTGAGTAACTCCTACAGTTAATTTTGTACCCTCCATTTCCAGACAGTTCAACAGAGCCCAATTCTGCAAGGTACTGCACTATCTTGGGACAAGCTGGCTCCACACAAACTCAAAGGAGCCTTCTAGAAATAAGTCAGAAGTTTCTGGGCAGTGAGCATGGTCCTGATCCCCAGATGTAGATAAGTACACACTGAGCACAGGAGTGTGGGCAGGAACTGAAGCAGTGCTTTTTTTCCTTTCAAAAGAGAAGGTTTGATATAGAACTAGATACGAATCAGTTACTCTGTGTCTAAAAGAAAAGGTAGCTGGTAGCTGGTATCTGTGAAATACAGGGGGTTACTGAGGACAGGAAAGGGGGAGAGTTAAGCGGTTATCTGTGTGGCAAGAAATGGGAACTGCGGTCCAGGAAACCTGGGAGCTAAGGGGTTTTGCATAGGTATATCCACATACATTTGTCTGCTTACTGAGGCACTCCAAAGGGAGTGATGGCTAGAACTGAGAAACAGAGTGACTGGGGTGAAAAAAGCACTGGTGTTAATGAGGTATCACATCTAAAAAGCCTAAACAAAGCAGAAAGATGGCAGGCTTCCTATCTGGCATAAACTCCTGCTAGGAAAATATGGACTAATTATTTGACTTCTGTTTTTGGTTTTGTGTTAAAATTTATACATCTAAGAGCAATTTCATAGCTTTCCTAGGATGTATTACCGAAGTCACTCTCCCTGAGGTTGTCAAGACTTGGCCTAGAAGGCTGCTGATAGTAGGAAATAATTAATGTGAGTAGCAGGTTATTTGGGAAAAAGGGGGAAAGACAAAAACCTTCTGCCACTGCTGACTTAATTTTAAAAGAGTAAAGTGCTTCAGTGAGCATTTCAACACCTTAAATCTCCCTGTTTCAAACACCCATTTCTCTCATCTCTCCCTTCCTTCTGTGTTTTTGCATGACAGCTCCCAAAAGTACTGCCAATGCACTACATCTTATGAAGGACATTTCTCAAAGTGTCTGCCTGTCTTTCCTTCTTTCATAGTAAAGTCACTCTTCTTTGGAGCTGCTGATCTCCTGGAAGGAGAAACCAGATTGTTTGAAATAAGAACTCCTGATTGTGCTGGAGCCTGGGCTCCTCTGTGAACACCAAGATGCTCCGAAGTAGACAAACATCCAGATGCTGGGACACTGTCTGGGTTTGGCTAGTCCTGACTGCCAGCTGCTTTGGAGTCCCCCTGCTTTCTCCCTCTTCTTTTGCATGTCGGGAAAAGTATTTAGACATTTTCTGAGCATAGGCTGCCTTCTTTTCCTTGCACAGGTCCCTGATTCTGTGAGTGGCATTGATGAACAGTGCTGCCTACCCTCCTAGCTGGAGGACTCTCAGTGATGACATGCCATGAGGGAAGGGGAGCACTAAAAGGCCTGAAGCTTTGGAGGTCAGTGAAAAAATAAAAAGAATGGAGAGGAAAAGCATCAGGATTTTTCTTTCTCCTGCAGAACAAGCTGCTTATCAGAGCACCATTATTTTGCTGGACCCTTCCTACTGCCTCTGAAAATGATCTCTCTGATTCAGGCTCACAGCCAATAATTCATCTGTATCTGAAGTTGCTCTTTAGGTTAGACCTTGGGACATAAAAGAGAGGCAAAGCAGAAAGGCAGTTTACATTTCCCTGGAGGAAGTCTTGAGACTTCCTGCTGCTTTGATGCTGTTTGATAAGTGGCCTCATGCAGGTCTTGCTCTCTCCATCTCTCGTCCACCTGTGGCTTTAGTGCTGCCTCTCCCATTGGAGCTGATGGCCAATGGCAATGCAATAAATGGGCTCTGTGCAGTGCATGATCCCTTCTGCATATGGAGAAGAAGCCTGGCTACAAAAAGGTTGCTATTCAAGTACAACAGTGACCCTGCCTAAAGGGACAGGCACTTAAACCCAAGACAGCTCAAAAAACAGATTACTAGGAGTTCATCTGAAAAGAATATGACTTCTTTGAAATTCTCTCTGTATGAGAAACCGCCAAAAGCAAATGTCTAAAGAAATGCCAAATTGTGAGTTGAACTGAAAGAAATATGAAGATGACCCTAAATGATTAGTACAATTTCCAAATACACAATAGTTCAAATATATTGTAAATATGCAATATAAATACACAAATGTATATGAGGGCCCAAGCTGCCTGTTTCAGGACATTATAAATGACAGTTGTGACAGCCAGTGTTGTTACTGCTGAGAAGCTGCAGGAATTCTTTATGCTAACATTTACACCGGTGTCAAAAGTTGTATTGTTTCAATGACCATATGCTCCGTATTCAGAGAGAAGTGGGATTCACAGGCTTAATGATGCCAAAAAGGTATAGCCATTTTAGGAGCTTAAGATTTCTAATTTTTCTTCAGGAAAGAAGTTAGTTATTGGATAGTGTCAAGGAAATAATCTCGGTCAAAGCTGGCAACCTGGTCTCTTGGCATTTTGCATAGTGTTTGTCAGGAAAATATAAATTTTATTAGGAAAAAAATCTGATGGATGTGAAATTTTCCAAATTGGAACATATTTCTCTTTCCCAATGTCCTCTTATGTGACTTGTGGGAAATCAGTCACTGTGCTTCAATGACCCCATCTGTATGGTGAGCAAAATAATACAGAACTTGAGCTTAGGTACAAGAAATTATCTTGACTCTGATCTCTTAATTGGACACCTAATTTCCCACTGCAGCATCTCAACAAGTTTCATATTCAGAACGAGCCGCCCTCCTGTCTTCTAAATACTGAGGGTTTGTTTTAAAGACATATCAAGCTAGGTATTTAATTCCACTAATTCTGAAAACTGCAGTCATTATTTTCATTGTACAAAATGACAAACTGAAGCAGAGTGGCTGCCTGACTTGTCAAAGGTCACAGACAAAGTAAGCAGCAGAGTCAGAAGTCTGATTTTGAGCCCCTGGTTGAAAACACAACATAAAAATACTTATCTCAGGTATGATTTAACAACGGCTTGGAAAAAGAGATTTACTAGGAAAAAAAAAAAAGAAAAAAAGTCCAGATATTGCACAAGCACTTGAGATCCCAGGTCCTCGAAATACCTTACTGAATGAGGAGACGAGGGTGAAATGTGAAAGATATTTATGCAGCTTGCTAAGGGTAAAACAAAGAAAGAAAAAAGAGGGGAAAAAAGATTGATTAAGTAAGTCAGTGAGCTTGACATAAGAGTTAGGACTTGTGAAATGGATTAAAGATTAGCTTGGAAATTGATAGGACACAGGGGATGTCAGTGAAAGACAACAGTTAAGAGTTAGGAAAAGGCAGCAAGCTGAGGACCACACTTACCTTTACCTTGGGATCCAAAGAAGCATGCCATTTCAAACTGCTGAAATTTGCAGATAACTGGCACATATGAGGACAGTGGGGGAAACCTGAGAAACTCAGGAGAGAATGCAGGCCCAGATTTCTAATTCTTCAGACTATTTGGGTTTACTGTAGCACACAAAAATTCAGGGTCACCTGAGATATGCACCTGTGTTCAAGGGTGTTTCGAAATAAAGAACACAGAGAAATTCATCACGTGTTGGTAGCAGTTCTGTGATGTTAAAAGCATTTCTGCATTTTTATAACACTTCTCATATAAATAGATTAAAAAAATGTTTCCTAAGTTTTTTCTAAACTGCATTACTTCCCTCCCGGGTGAGGTATAGTGACTGTCTGCAACAGGGAGCAGGCAAGTGTTTGGAAAAATTGTCTGCATCTGAACAGAAATGAGAATTTAGGTCTTATAATGGCACATGTTGGAAGTGTGACACTAGAAATGACATATTTTATGGAAAGCACCTCAGGTCAACTAGTGATTAAGCCATCAAGAGTATAACCCATCTGAAAATAAGGGAGAGTCCTTCTCAGTGTACTCTTCTTGGGATAGTAGTAACACAGTTAAAATCAGGTAATTCACAAGTAGGGCTGCATCCAGACCAGACTGTCTAGGCGGGGGTGCTTGTGATCTCTAGTATCATACTGAGAAACTGGGCTAGGGTGGGATGAAAGGGGAGAACTCTGCCACAAAGTTTTTCATGGTTTCTCTTCAGTAGTATACCCAGCCCAACAGGACCGTGTTTCTGCCCTTTGCTGAAAGCACAGAATGGCAGCGTAGCTCCGTCCAAGTGTATGTTGTAATTTTGTAAGCGCTTTCTTATGTGTGTGTTTGTTCTCAGTAGTGTAGCTCTTTCATCCAGTGCCACCACTGTCTTGGTATTCTGTGCACATTTAAAGGCCAGTCCAATTTAAATGTACCCCTGTTGTGATACCTCTCTTTCTCGAATTCATCTTGAGTGTGTGGGAAGGAATCATTGCAGCTTTTTGTTTTTAAATGGAATCTGATCTCTGTCAAGATCTCTGCTCAGGGCTTTCCATTAACAGCTTTTAGTTTACTAATCACTTCTTCTCTTGAGCTTCAGGCATTAACCATTTATGTAATCAACCATAATACCTGGATAGGATCTTTTACATGTTAGATTGTTATTGTTTGCTAAGAGTGAAAAAATTGAGCTTGTTTAAGTGGATGTCTGATGAGAGGATAAACTGTTAGCAAAGGAAATAAAAACAGCCATGCTGTAACATAACCACAGCCCATTTAGACTTTGACAGCAGCTGGAGCTGAATGCTTCATCAGAAGACGTAAAATTTCCTTAGTATAAATAATTGTATCTCTTTATGTCAGAAGATTTCTTCTTTATCCAAACTTATGCTCATTTTATGCCAGGAAGCTTGAATACTAATGACCTTAATGTTCTTTGCAGTAACATTAATTAGGCTAACATTTTCCATCTACAAAATCAAAAACAACACAGTACAGAACTTTACAATTTTAATAAGAAAATCAAACAGCAGGTGGGATACCAAGTCTCACTCCAATGCAAAACCCAATTGGCAGGATTTTTGTGATTAGCACACAGCCAGCTCTCAGCAAGCTGTTTTGATTTATTTAGGTGGTGGAGTAACAACTTCTGCAGAAATGTTAGAGGTGCTCCTTTGCCCAGCTTGCTTGTGGCTACTATGGGTTTTTAGGTCAGGATATTTGAACTTTGCTGATACATCGTTTCTCTGTTGAACCAGCATTTATGTCTCTGTACTAACTATTGCACTCTGAAGTTTGGGTGTAGACACACCAAAATGGCTGTTCATGGAGACAGCTTGCTTCCAGCAATAGTCCCTTCCAGTGCTAGTTTTACTGAGTCCTGTTGCCCCAGTGTGATGTTCCTGAGAGGTCTCCGCAGCTTGCTGCTCCTTGATAGAGAGTCTGGGAGCCATCTCAGGCATGGTCCATAGATATCTGGCAGATGTTATACCCAAGCTCAGATGCCTCCCTGCACTTCAGACACCACTGTGTTTAGGGCCAATGCTGAGGCAGGACTAACATGTCTGCCTGGACTCATGCTTCCTTGGCGTGGAAGCTGGTATTTCTGTATTGTGCCCCAGGACACATCCCCTAGAACTGGGATTTTCCCATTGCCCAAAAAATGGAGAGCCACAGAGCCATATGAGATACCTTACAGGTAGGGAAAAGAACAGAGCCCAGAAGTTATCTTTAAGACGTCAACAGTTATCTTTAAGTCTTCAGGTCTTCTTCTCAGACTTGCCGCTTACCTCTAGAGGTCCCTGAGCAGTATTTCCCTCCATGCAGTATTTCTGCCTCCTGTGTTGGCTCCTAAGAGAGACAGAGAACTGTTCAGTAAGTAAGTCCTCAGGCATCAAGTGCCTAACACCTTGGAGTGCCTCCATTTTGAGCACAATATACTCTAGGTACTTAAAAAAATGTTCAGAATGCTGGTTTTTACATCAGCTTTACAAGAAACTGGTGAAAGTTTCCAGCTAGGACAAATAGACTACTGGCTCCTGTTTAAGCTCGCCTGGAACTTGGAGAGGGAGAAGCATCTAAACACAGGCTTGGATGCTTTCAGATGTTTTCTGATGTGGCTGAAACACTCAGGCATTGTATAGAAGGGTGATATTTACTGTTATTTTAACACAGATCACTAGATGCAAAATCTTTTGTAAATCATTAACAGGATGACAGCAATTACAATGCACCAAAGCTTATAGAGGCTAGAATAATCCAACACTGATGTCTAGGCTGACCCAGTGAAAAAAATCCCAAGACTGGAATTTTAGCATGTGACAAACTTTCAACATGTAAGCAATTTTAATTAAGGGATGGAATGCAGTACATGCTTACATGTAGAGGGTGTTTTTCTGGCCTGGGACCTAATATTTAAAGATTCCAGATCTAGCTACTCAGTGCAAGATCAGTAAAAGCTGCTGAAGCCTGGCATCTCTAATGATGTAACTAAAATGAGATTAATTTCGTCTAACGTGGCTCTAATCCTCCTCTCTTTGAAATAAGTAATACAACTTCTATTAACATCATGAACTGATAATAAGTGGAGGTATCCTGTTTTATTAGTCAGTAACTGAGACATTAAGAGATTAAGAGTAAAATTTTCAAAAAGTGATGAGAGCTCACCCAACTTTTCTCCTTATGAGATGTCTGAGAATTTTACTGCTGCATTTGTCAGTGCCAAAATACTTTTGAAACCTCCCTGCATTGACTTAAATGCACTCAGCAGGTGCAGAGCACCATGAAGTATTGTGTTTTTGTCCTCTGCTTGACCTGTGCATGTTCTCTGTCTCTCAGAGCACGCACTCCCTTGGGTCATATGATGTCAAATACATTCCAAAGGATATAGATGAAACAGTCTCTTCTACATGGATTAAACACCTTTTTCTTCCCTCTTTCACCCCGTCCAAAATTTTAGATAGCAATCAGAAAGGATCCAAACATACTTTAAGGGGGATTCTTTTTGTGTGTGCAAAAAAGGACAAGGTAGATATTGGATGTGATTTCGAATAGAGGTCACTGAAAAATGGTGGCAGCGAACTGAGAAATGAGACTATTAATTAAATGAGAAATAAAAAAGGAAAGAGAGAAAAGAATTGTTTAATAGAGCACATATGTGCTGATGCTGTGCTTTATCCAGTAAAAATGAATAGATCCTTTGGAACCATAGCAATCCATGGCAGATAAATATAGACTTTCAACAATTTAAAAATTGATTATTATTTACCTACAGCACTAACAAAGAATAAAGGCTATGGGACCATGTAGTCTGTCTGTGGGAGTCTGAGTGCATCAAAAGCTCATGCATCAGTATACCCAGTCTGCAAAGCTGAAGACACTGTTTTCCTGTGAAATACAGTTGCTGCTGGCATGACCTCAGGACTTTTGCATTTCTTCACATATTCCCAGCCAAACAAGGCAAGACTTCATCAATACTGAGATGCAACAGAAAAGAGGGGGGTAATAAAGTGTATTGCATCTCGACCCATCTGGAGACTGGTGGAGCAGAGCTCAGACCAGCTACTTCCTAGGAACTGCTCAGAAACAGCAGTCTTTTCCAGCTTTAGTTGCCCCATGTTTATGCAGAGTTCAGTGTTATATTAGGGGCACCTGAGCTAGCCTGAACCATAGAGCAGGGCTGCTGGAATTCAGACATGATCCTGAATCAACGTACAACTCAAAGCCTTCCTGCTTCATGAGCAGGACAACATACATTTTTCCACTGCAAGTTTGCTTCCGTTCTGAATTGAAACCTGGTCTTTGCAAATCTCTTCACTGAAAAGCATCATCACAGCCTGTGTCTGGCAATATCTACACTGCACTAGACTGAATGTTACATACCTTTGGGCCTTGGCTGCAGAGAAGTTTGGTGTTTGCCCTGTTTTGCTGGTTCTTGTGGGACCTGCTGGAAGAAGGGAAGGGACACTGCCTTCTCTGACCGTGCACAGAGCAGATGTTCCCAAAGTGCACGTGGGGAAGGGAGGTGAGAGAGGCAAGAACAGGGAAGGAGGAAGGATGCAGACATTTAGAAAAAACCAAGGGTTTCCAGCATATCAATGACTGAGATATCGCTGAGAGGACCAGGGAGCAGAGGCATAGCCAGGCAGAGCTCAAAGCTTTAGTTGGCTTGGGGTCCTGCCCTATTCCTTGACTAAGATAAGAAGGATTTGTACAGAAGAGCACCCAAGCAAAAATAGTCAGGCTTTACAACAGCCCATCACCTCCCTCTGGCCACTTGGCTCTCAAACTTGGTAAGAAGTACTGCAGAGTAGCCACAGTGGCTCAGCCAAGCCAGAAATATTCCTTTGCTTGGCCACTTCATCAAGCATATTGAAATTATTGCCATTAGCAGCAGACCAGACCTTGACAAAACAGCATTCAAGCTAGCAGAAGGGCAGAGGCCCTTTGGGGTGCTGCTTCCTTCCACTGCAGAGCTGGGAGGTGAGAGCTTGCTCCTACTAGACAGCTGGAAGAGTGACTGAAGGTTTTTATCTCACAGGGCTTTGTGAAAGCAAAACCTGTAATGCCTTGTGACTATCAAATCTGTGCTATCAGTCAATGAAACATTGAACACCTCATGGTCCTAGACATAACAAAAGGGGAAATAAGGGAATGTGCTTCTATATTTTTGTGGACCTTGCCCCAGATTGTTGAATTTGCTGCTATAATACTCTTGCCCTAGCAAAGCTTTAAACTAGATCGGGGATTTTCATTCTAATTTGTCAAATTCTTCTTGCAGAGTTTATTCAATTATTTTCCCCATCAATTAAGAAGATTTATGACTATGTTTTCTATTATGTGATCATGTTTGTCAAGTAAATTATTCATTACTTTTTCCTCAGCCAGCAAATTATTTGTGAACCATCATTTTCCCTTTTGTTTTTCAACCTGCTTAGACTTCTAAAATGGTGACAGAATGTATATGTTTGATGAATGTGGATTGTTCTTCCTCATAACTCTGTAAAATCCCCAAATACACTTTTTATAGGCTCTAGGATTTATGGTTAAGTCCAGCTGAACTTAGTAATGGATGCATCTAAGACCCCAGCTTTAGTCTAAGTTATGAGCACGTATTATGTTCTGCAAAGATGAAGTATACTTTGACGTTAGGTGGCATATGATAGTTCACTAAGAGGTAGTCTAGCCTTAAACATAAAGATTTGAAATACCATTGGAGAAAGAGTGAACCTTAACTCTCAAACTTGCATAATGATCAACCTAATACCAGGCCACCAGCCCAATTTTCATTTGATGGTTCCCTTCCAGGGAGTCTTAGAGCACTGAATAACAGACACTGAAAGATATGTTCACCTGCAATACTGTGGTAGTTAAGGTGATCTTGATGATTTTCAGTGTCCTGATTTAAGCTGCTGCCTCAGTAAGTGGTAGAGGATCTGTCTTGTAGTTGAATATCTACAAGATACATGAGCATCTACAAGATACAGCTACAAGACAAATATCAGTGTATTGTTGGCAGGAACAAAACAAAATGTCTGTGCCTCTGATGCCTTTAATACAATTGCTGATCTACTTTGCAGAACTCAGCAGTGGAAGGTAAGAGGGGCAATAACTCGGTCAATAATACAGCCAGGGTTTGGGTGAGGCATACAGGAACTTAAAATAATGGGTGTTGTTATCACCCATGTGATGTTAGGTATTGGCCTCCTGTTAGGTCCCAGGGGACAAGCGCTTGGCTTGCACAGAATATGATCATCATCAGCTCTTAACTGTTGGCAGGCTAAATGGAGGGGCCACACGGAGTGATGGTGATAAGTCTGATTTGCCCTTGACATTGATGTGAACTGTGCTGAGCCCTCACCTGGTGGTTGGGTGCTAACCTGCTGACAACAGGGAGAAAAAGTGGCCTGGTACGAGTAAGTCAGAAAAGAAGCAAAAAGAAAATGGCTGGAATCAGTGATGCCTATTCTGCACTTGATCTATGCATAAAGCAAGTCTCAAGCCCCAAACATCTTCAATAATTTAGCTGTTTCTATTGTTTTTGCTACAGTTATTGTTTTTCTGTTCCTTCATGGTGATATTTTACAGTGGGCTGAGTCTGTTTTTAACCTCTACTGTTATGGAGTTTATCTCCAGTGCTCATATAAGAATGTTAAAAGAGTATGACATGGGTGTGCGTGTGGAAATGATCTGTAATCTTTAGCCTGCAACAGCAGAACTCTCTTATCTCAGGATGAGGGAGGAGGGAATGGAATTGGATTTCTTGCTCCTCATGATAGTTTCTTTAGCTGCACTGTGGTAGCCCCATCGGGTGTGATACAGCACAGCTAACCTAAGCTGCTTTTCTAATTGGGGGCAGCTGCCAGTTTCTCTTCACAACTGAGCAATGTGAAAACAGCATGTATAAAATCTGCACTTTCCTTTTTGGTTTATCTTTTTCTGACTCACCTTATGTAAAGTTTTCTCAATATTTGTGCCTCGAACAAACCCCAAGCAATTAAGAAAACAAAGCTGGCAGTTCTTTACAGGAACAAACCAAAGAGGTTTACTGCAAATGTGACCTTAGATTTTGGCTGGAGAGATAGACAAAGAGCAGATGATATGTTTGAAAATGACTGACAGTGAATTAACCATGTACAAGGTGTCTTGAAAGTGCTGTAATGCATAACAGAGACTGTGATAACACAAAATCTCAATAACACACACAGTGCATTGGCATAATAGGAACAATTAGATATTTGTAGGGGTGGATCATGAGACAGAGAAGCTGCAGCCTGTAAATCCGCTTGTTGGCAGCAGCCCTCACACTGGTGTAATCCATGGGGTTATTCTCCTTTCTGCTTCTTGAGGCAGTGTCTTTTGGGGCATGTAACTGTGAGGAATGAAGAAAGTGCAGCTCAGCCTAGATTTACGTCCTAAACTAACCTATTCCCGCCCTTCTTGCCTTCTCAAATCATCCCTGCTTTCACTTGTGTGAGATGATAGTGAATCCTTTGGCTTACCCCTTCTGTCCCATGTGATTTATTGAGAGTGAGAGCCTTTCACCTTTTTTTACTGCTCTTTTGCATTGCTATAGCAATGGTGAGGCCAATCCTTGTTGTCTGGTTAAATGTACTTTTAATTACTTTTAAAAATGTGCTTAAAAATATACAGTGAATGTTAATAATATAGTTATGTTACACCACATGTAGTAAGATTTCATGTTCATGACCAGTTGAAGCTGGTGATTTAGCTTTTGGCACTCCACCTTTTGGGCTGTGACAAGCTAATTGCTTAGGGTAAACACTTGTGTTCAGCTGAAACCATGGGTAAATAGGCACATAGGATTGGAAAGATAAGCCTGTACCATTGCATTCAGTGCCTCACAATCGCAGGTGATGTACAATAGTCGTTTAGCCTAGAGTGATGCACAGAGCAGCTGTATCACATGACATTTGAGAAAAACACTCAGAACGTACTCCAAAATCCTCCAACAAAGTTAAAACCTTCATGTGCAGAGTGCTATTAGGAAGAGAGCAGAGATAGGGATATTGCTAATGTTCTGTATTTCCATGATAATCCTACCCTACAGAGCACAGGGAAAGCATATGGCATGGCAATGAAATGTAGTGTTAAAGGCCTCTGGGAGAACATTTTAGTGGCAACTGCTTTGGGGTTTTTTTTCTGCATATGAAGAGTGAAATATGAGTTGGAATAGGGGGAGTAGTTTCATCTTCTGACAAGACACTGAAGAGACTGACAGTGGACCTGTACACTCACTCTTATATCCAGTATTTTTCTTAACACTGAATTGTGGAAAGGGACAGAAAAGAGCTGCAAAATTGGTTTGGAAGTAGGAGAAAACATCCTGCAGTGAAAAAGCTACAGAGTCAGCATGTTTGGATTATTAAAAAAGCTTTAGAGAAAGCTTGGAAAGAGTGAATATCTTCCTAAGGAGAAAATACCGGATGCCAAAAGGGACTTTTATTTAGCAGAGAGAGGACTTAAGACCAGGCACATTCAAATTGGAAATAAAACAGATTATTAAGCTTGAAGACAGACTAATCAGACCCAAAGAGAGTCTCCATCAAGTCTTCAGATGAGGACTGGCACCTTTCTAGAGAAGCCGTTCTAGGCTTGCACAAGCTGATGGGCAAAAAGCAGCAGCAGATGGGGGAATTCTGCAACATTTTATACACAGATATACCTACACTATGTTTACATGCTCACATAAGCATACACACATACACACACACATATAAGGCAGAAGTGATGACTTATTTGGTCTTTCTGGCTTTAGACTCTATGAACTCAAGGCAGTGGTCTATGTGGCAGTATTGAGGTTATGTTGTTTATGAACATTTTACAGAAGACCTCTTAAAATAAGAAGGGTAGAAACCAATTATAATTTTTGTTACTAAAGCTCTGTTAGATTCTAAAGCAGTTATAAGAGAACTTCAATCTTGAATGTAAGTGTATAGTGGTTTACTCTGATATGTGAAGGAAACATGGTTTCCAGTAACAGAGCAATGACAGCAATTAAACCTTACAGTGCACAAAATGTTTGTAAACAAGATAAAGGATGTGTTTTGGTTGCAAGGGTCTTTATATGCCATTAGTGAAGTCTGCTCGAATTTTGAAGTTTAACGTAACCAGTTTTTCTTGGAGGATATATGAAAAACAATTTTTAACCAATGGACTAAAGCATATTAAGTAAAAGAAATAACTAACCAGTGGATATAGGGTACAAATCATAGAATGGTAGAATGGTTTGAATTGGAAGGGACATTAAAGAACATCTACTTCCAAACCCTCTTCCACTAGACCAGGTTGCTCCAAGCCCCATCCAACCTGGCCTTGAACACTTCCAGGGAGGGGGCATCCACAGCCTCTCGGGGCAACCTGTTCCAGTGCCTCACCACCCTCACAGTGAAGAACTTCTTCCTTATATCTGATCTAAATCTACCCTCTTTCAGTTTAAAGCTATTAATCCCTGTCCTATCACTACATGTGTATGTAAGTCTCATACTCTGGAAACAAAAATGTTCAGAGAAATGTTTTCTAAAGAAAATAAATTTTACATCTCTTCTTCATCTTGTTGCTAATATCTGTAGTTAGAAGTATAAGAATTATGCAAAATTTGGGTTTGTGAGAAGTTTTGTTTGATTTATTATTTGTTATAAATAAATAAACCACATTTTAAAAAATGATAAACTTCATTTCCGCAAAGTGTTATTTCTCTGGCTTGGCCATCTCCAAGTTTATTAACTGAAATGAAATAAAAATGTTAAACTTATTTTATTCTGCAGAACTACTGTTTCTTATGATAATTTAATTTTTTTTATGCTTTCCAAGGCTTTAGCAGTGTTAATATTGAATAATACTTAGGGTGTGGTGATATTATAATGTAAGAGCGAAGTTAACCAGTCTAAAAAGGTTTGATGTGAAAGCATACAGCATCTGTTATAATAATGTAATAACTTTTGTATTACCATTTAGAGGAAGAAGTGACCTAATTAACAAGCCATTTTAAGTGGCTTGCCAGCTCGCAGCCTGATTGTGCTTTCCCATGGTGCTGGCTGCAGCCTTGGCAGCGGTGCAGGAGATGATGTGGCCCCATGCTCTGCTCCTGTGGGAAGCGTAACTCCCCTGGCAGGGCAGCACTCCCGGGTAAGGGTTGGGACTGCTAAAAAGGAAGACCCATTTATGACCCCCTCGGAATCCCCAGCATAAAAAAGATGTGTGAAGACACAGAGGGTACCTGTCTATGTTAAAATGAGCTAACATGATGGCTACAAGCAGCTAATGTTGTATTGAACAGTGCTAATTTGATGAGTGTGACATGAGCTATTTAATTTGCATTGAGTCATTGCCTTGCAGCTGCATCCTAACTCCTAAAAACAATGGGCGTCTAATAAATCACAGGAACTAAAGTGACAGGTAAATCCGGTGTCTACCTTAGAATTTGCAGTACACCCTAATCCTAGCAAAACAATTCTGAAGCAGGCTGAATAATTAACGGTGAACAATTTTGAGGTACATTTCATCTGTCTATCAGTTCATTAATAGTCTATCAAAAGCTTGGGAGCTTTTTAGACATGTCTTTTATTACCAATTATTTCCTGAATCTTTTCTCTCAGTAATTCTTGATCTGTCATATAGTAGGCAAAGATGAGATTGTAGATCCTTTGATGATCAATTCAGGAGTAATAAAAATATATGTGTATTAAAGTAAAGTATACCTTTAATGATGAAGCTCTTCCTGGATAAATCTCTGGCCTCCTCTGAATTGTGTTAATCTACTTCACATTAATTTTGGAATAACTGCATCTGCTTAATAAGAGTTAACAAAAAATGAATATGACATATTTCTCTAGGACTAAAGCATATGGACAGAATCTGTGGATCACAGATTTGGGTCTAGACCTGATTCTGATGTTTTCTAGCTGTAAGAATGCATGAGCACCCATTTTTTTAATGCCACTGCTTCTTCATGTCAGATGAGAACAGTGATGATACTGGCTTCTTTTCTCAAACATGTTGAAATTTTTAAGTGGATTTCATCCTTTGTGATTTGTCCCTGTAGCTGATGCTCCACATCATAATCTCTGGGACTGAACTATATGAACTGGATCCATTCTTTTTTGATGGCAGACCTTCATTGCTACTGTTTGTTATCATTTCTTGGTGTGGCTGAGCCCAAGTTTGTAAACTGGAGCCTGATACCAAGCTTGTCTGTTCAACCAGATTTCTATTTTGTGAGTTGCATGGAAATATGAAGGACTGACCTGGATAAAAAAATATACTTTGTGTACATCAGTGTTTATCAGTTTTTGGAAGGGCTTGCAATCTTTTGATTATAAATGCTCCAAGAGGATAACGACAGCAAAGTTACACTTCTGACAAAGTCATTGTTCAGCAAAATGGGCTTTTGGCTGAGGTTTGAGGTGTCTACCTCAAAAGCAGAAAACAAGACTTGAGCACCTGGGTCCCGTTTCCTCAAAAGACATTCAAAAAGATTGTTCTGTCTGTGGGGTTGTTAAGTGTAATCAGATCAGACAATATCTGACCTGCAGTTGCTTAAGAATACTTTTACAGAGCTGTTATCTTACTGAAAAATATTTATTCATCAAAATATTCTTTAAGAAAAGACTGTTTGACAAAGTCAAAGCTAAACCAAGAGAGCTGAGAAAGGCTTTATAAGCCTTCAGCTATTTAGGAGATGTGACTTGGTGAAACTCAGCTCACTTGCAGTGGACAGGGCCCTGTGTCACAAACATAATGCCTGCAAACATTTGTTCACTGCTTGACTAGGAGCATGAGTGTAGGTCGTGTGGAATCTCTGGGCTGTGGAAATTGAAGGGTATGGTCCCCTCTCTACAGGCCCCAGAGAGTGGGCTGGAGGCAAGGGGAGAGGGACCCTGGAACTGGCACAGCCTGTGCTGCTATGCTTATATTAAGAGTAAACAGAAGATTTGGGTCTCCAGGGTTATTACTCGGATACCATTCACTGACATTAAATTCAATTAAATAAGAGAAAAAAAAAACCCACAAACTTAAGTTGTATTAAACCTTCACCACCTTAGTACAATTTCTCTTGACCATTGGCATGTATTTTAATATAGTTCTGCCACACTTACTCTTCTGCTTTTTCATTATAAACAGTCACAGTTCAGCAATGATCTCACACTCAGCCCTTTTTTACCTCCCCCCCACCACACATCCCCCCTCTTCTTTCCTCTTTTCTCCTGCTATCCTATTTTAATAAATAAACCAGCAGACAAAATGTTGTTCTTAATTGGACTGGACATTAATATCTTCTGATGCAAATTAGCACTTCTGAATGTCTCAGTGCAAGTCACTCCAGCCCAGCATCAAACTGGGCTGTGGAGACTCCTGTTGCCAAGCAGTGTTGTTGCTAGGCTTTACTCCGTGAGAGGTACCACGCTTAGGAGACAGCTCTGTGTGTGGGGGGTGTGTGTGTGTGTGCACGCGCGTGTGTATGGATATATCTGTGCACTCGTGGCTGTGCACTTGGGGTATTGCTATGGCTCACGACCATGTGCCTGGGTGTCTCTGCACATGTCCACAGCTTAGCTGCATGGCCAACTTTTGGGTCCCAGTTCACTCTCTATGCTGTGCAAGACAAACACATGATTTACATTAGGTGAATACTAATAACCTGGCAAGGCTGAGCAACCCTGAAACAGCGAGCTGTAGTTGTGCTTCATCACAAAAATTTTGTCCCATCTAGACTTGATGCCCCTCATCCTTTCACCAGTCCAGAGAAATCTGATGTTAGACAGTGTCACGTGCCAATTCTAGCTGCAGTGTCTATACTTGAAAGCAAACAAAAACCCAAAACACCCCCCCACACACCTCTCTATTACACTGCTAAAGTGCATTGTCTTTGGCTGAACTGTGAGACGAGATCCAGACAAAAACATCTATTAACATTCTGAAGGCACATTTGTTAACTGCAGAACTATTTAACTCAGTGCTTTGTCTAAATTCTGTTTATACAAATTACACTGTTTCCCTAATCACCTGGGGTACTTCACAAGGAAGACTTCCTACTTTTCTGCACCAAACTGCCAGGTATTACTTAGAAAAACTTCACACCAAACTTGTTTTGCTTTGGAAGATGTTCAGGCTAAATGGCCTTTATTTAAAACTGCTCCAGTGAGCCCACCTGTGGGCCTTATGGTGCCAGGACCCTTGTTTCTTTCTTAGATCATATTTGATATGGTGGAAAACTTGTGAGAATAGCTTGTGTTTTTCTAGCACTTGAAGCACATTCAGGCTGAATTTAGTCATTAACCTGAACCCCAGGCTTGCCTATATCTACTATGGAGGTGCAGATGGACAGCTCATTCCAACATTCACAGGGCTGTTATGTTAAACAGGGGCTGCTGGGCTGGGGGGGATGGGGTGTGTGTGTCAAGGCAGATCTGTTTATACAGCTTGCAATATGCATCATTGCCCTCTACCTTGGATCCCTTGGCTTCAGGCAGGGGTGAGGTGTTCTCTTTCTACTTGTGTTTGCTGACTTATGCAAACTTAACTAAGATTCTTGAGTTATTAAGTTAATTTCAGCATAATTGTCCTGATTTCTAGGTGTGGCGGAAAAGGACTTAACTGCAAGGTTCAAGCAAAAAACTTATTTGAACTTCACTTACAGACTTAACATGCCACTATTGCAGGCTTTACAGATACAACGGAGGAATGTACTATTGCAGGTTTTACAGATACAATGGAGGAATGCACTATTGCAATTTTTTAAGGCAAGAATAGTACATTATTACAACCACAAGTGATTCACAGACAACCACAAAGGCATTTACAAACTTAAAGCATAAACAATATTCACTTACCCCTCCAGCTAAGGGCTCTCAATCCCAGGGAAGTTACCTTGACCGGCATCCCGATCAAGGGGGGGCGGGGGGGGAAGAGTTTCCTTCGCAAGCCAACTGCATGGTTAGAGAAGTGACTCCCCCCATTTCCAACCTGAATCTTAGAGTTTTTATTCCCTGACTTGTGGAATGGTGTGTATGTCTATGTCTGAGTGGATTATGATATATGCCTAAATGGATTATGTATATCTGAGTGGAGTTTCCCCTTATCTTTCCTTCATTGGTCTGTGGTTGTTTGAATACACAAGGTTGTCATTTGAAACTGAAGCTGAAACCCTTCAGGTTTTGGGGTTTTTTTTACCTTGCTTCCTCAGCAACTGGATAGTGGTTGGATTGAGACTCACGGCATACTATTTGTTAAGGGATTTCAAGGCTCAGTTCAGGTTTTGGTTCTCTGAATGGTGCAGCCACTGCCCTGTTTACTTTAGGGTTTATCAGACAACCCAGGGCTAAGCTGTCTACACAGCTCCCTGTGAGTCATCTCTGCAGAGAGACAGGGCCTCAAGGCAACCCAAGGCTGGGTCACTTTTGTAACCCCTCCATGAGTCGCCTGTGTGCACTAGATATGGTGAAACTCGTTTGTGAACTATGAGCTGGACAATCCACACACTAGGTAAGAAACTCAAGCACCAAGGCAGACCCTGCAGTGATTAGCTTATATTTAGCAGAATGCTGAAGTCTCTCTTGCTTGAGGGACATACAAACCCAGAGTCCCAGCACTTGCATCACTGAACTGTAGACTACACAGGGGAAGATGTTTTCTAGCCTTCATTTTGAAACAGAACTACTGTGGAGCAAAGAGTGCATAGGGTTACAAGGCCAATTTCTTTGAGGCCACTGAAGTAGCGGTGAGAGGACCTGATCTCCAATTCCTGGCCTAGAGATGTCTCTTACATCAAATAGTTGCTGGATAAAATACAGAACAATTCAAGGAGTAAAGACCAGATGACAGACAACAGGTCAGCAACAAAACCACTTCAAGACCTTCCTAAACATGGGAATCATCAGACATCTATGCAAAAGTCAGGCACCACAAATGGCATTCTGGCATTTAAAACACTAGCTTTGAAGTATGGCCTGGATGAGCAGACAGTGAGGTGGATTGAAAACTGGCTGAACGGCTGGGCCCAGAGGGTGGTGATCAGTGGCACAAAGTCTAGCTGGAGGCCAGTGACTAGCAGTGAACCCTAGGGGTTCAATACTGGGTCCAGTCCTATTCAACATCTTCATTAATGATGTGGATGATGGGTCAGTGTACCCTCAGCAAGTTTGCTGATGACACAGAACTGGGATGAGCGGCAGATGCACCAGAGGGTGATACTGCCATCTGGAGGGACCTCAACAGGCTGGAGAAATGGGCCAACAGGAACCTCATGAAGCTCAACATGAAGTGCAAAGTCCTGCACTGGCAGAGGAACAGCCCCAGGTACCAGTATATGCTGGGGGCCAACGAGCTGGAAAGCAGCTTTGCAGAGAAGGACTCGGGATCATGTGGGACACCAAGTTGAACATCAGCCAGCAATGTGCCCTTGCTGCAAAGAAGGCTAATGGTATCCTGGGCTGCATTAGCAGGAGTGTTGCCTGCAGGCTGCGGGCAGTGATCCTTCTTCCCCTCTGCTCAGCACTGGTAAAGGCACACCTGGAGTATTGGGTCCAGCTCTAGGCTCCCCAGACATGAACACACTAGAGAAAGTCCAGCAAACGGCCACAAAGATGATGAAGGGACTGGAGCATCTCTCCTATGAGGAAAGGCTAAAAGAGAGCTGTTCAGCCTGGAGAAGAGAAGGCTTGGGGGATCTTATCAATGTACATAAATACCTGAAGCGAGGGTGTAAAGAAGATGGAGCCATGCTCTTTTCAGTGACAGGACAGGACAAGCCAGTGGCCTCTCATCTGAATTCAGACCATACTTATCAGACTGGGCTCTGTAGGGTGTTTTAAGGTGTTTAGTTGCAGGAGATCCTAGGCTATGCATGTCAGGCTCAGGAAGAACATATAGCTATTGTGGCACCGAGGCCAGCCAAGATTGCAGAACATCAGCTCTGCTGTAAAGGGAAATTCAACTTCACAGCAAGTGGCTGGCTTGGATTCCACACACACACCCTCCCACACACACCCATGCTCTTGGTTAGAGGCACCTGTTTTATACACTTGACAACTTAAAGAAAAATTGTGCTAAATGAGCTCAAAAGTCTCATACTGGGCTCTAAGGGCACAGTTGGCATTCCTGCAGAAAAGTATGTTCTGGGCTAAGACCCCAGATTTCCTTCCCTCCCAACCTCAACTACTTTAACCAGGAGATGATTCAGCCTCTAACCCATTTGTCACTCTCTATTCCTACCTGAACAAGCTTATAGCAAAAGTTTTGTGCTAATTCCTGGCAGCAAGTCCTGAGATCTGAATGCTGACAATGCTTTTAAGGGATAGCCCAGCTACACAGGTGTATCAAGATGTCTTTGGAGATTTATCTTGGATACGGAAAATAGGATAGGCTGGGAATCTGGGCTGACCCATTTAGGGAATGGAAAAGAATTTGTGATTGAGAGATGCACATACAGGGATATAAGCATAGTTCTGTATTTTAATGCGAATGAGTAAACAGTCAGCACTATAATAATCTCTAAGGCATTTGATCCCAATAAACCATCTTAATCCTTAGGGCTATTCTGGCAGTAAGAGATAACTGCACAGAAGCAGAAATGTTCTTAGCATAAAACTCACATATCTATGTTTACTGTGTGTGTTAGATGGTTTCAGACTCTCCTCCCCTCCTTCCCAACACTGATGAGCATTTCATCTGCACAGTCTGCCAGCTCCCTATTTCGCTAATAAAAGCCTTTTAATTTGGATTTTTATTGTTGCCAGCAAGGGTCAAGACAAAAGGAAAATCAAACCATAGAGAAATGCTTGGGACTGATGCTTCTCTATTGGCATGCCCTCTGCTTCAATAAAGTTTCGCTACAGATAAAATTTTCTTTTTTTTTTTAGTAGCCATATATGTGGTCCTGTGCTTTGTGGGAGAATGCATTTCCACAGCTCTGCACTTAAAAAGGCTCTGAACTAAATGCTTTTGTGGCTATTGTCTCCTGGTTGCTGCATTGTCTTCATTGTTGTCTGCATTGCAGACAAAGAGCTACGGCTCAAAAATGCAGAGGCAGTGAAATGCTAGAAGTTATTTAATTAATTGTCATGACTAAAGACTGAATGATGCTTCTGAGTTGGTGAGGGCAAGAGCACATCCTACCTCCAAAACCAGATAGTGCCGCTGCAGGTTATGTCACCACATCATGTTTGCACCTCTCAGCCAAAGACTTCAGTTAAAGCAGACCATTGCTGAACTACAGCCCACCTGCTAGTGAAGGCACAGGGCTGTGATTTTTCTTTTTTTTTCTTTTTTTTTTTTTTTTTAATAATCTTCAAGCTAGCACTTGCTCGTCTGCTCTTGGAGTCCTGGCACCTAAAGACACTTCAGCCCTGTCTGGTATCTCCTGAGGATACTACACTGACACTTTGTCGTCAGCGCAGAAATGTAGTACCTGCTGCTACAGGTCTTGTGCTAGTGCTCTTCTGGTCTAAACTGTGAGGCAGAAATGAAACTGGGACTATTACTTATAGTTTAGAAATCTCCTGAATAAAGACGAAAATTGCTCTATAGGTTTTTTTCATTGATCAGTTAGTTTGCAAAAATCTATTATTGGTTAGGTGAGTACCAGGTTTTGACTCAGCTCAAGGTTGCTTGCTATGTAAGTTGAAGCCAATTTTTTTTTCCCCCCACAAATGACAATATTGCTTGGGGTAAGACTCTTTAGCACAAATGTTGCCACATAATGGCATTAAAATAATACACCTGAATTTGTGTTGTAGAACCTAGTTATGCATTTATGTTTTGAATACTTCAAGGCCTGGACCTGGGATTTGAGTTCCCCCCACAGTTATGCAAATGGCAGTATTGAACATGACAGCAAAAGCATTAACCTGACTGGGAACTCCTCTAAGTGGGGCAAAACAACCATTTTGCATCTGTGTTTCACATTTAGGCATAGCTTTAAATTGCTTTTTGAAACAAGCATCTCTAGTTCTGCTTCATATTGTTTGACAAGGGCTTTTCAGACTTTTAGCTTAGACAAAGCTATGAGAGATAATTGCACAGGTAGCACTGTAACAAATGGCCCTTAGCATGTGGGATACATTACGTCATACTATTGGTTGGGAAGTTGTGGAGGAAAGTACGGAACCTTTAATTTATGTGAGGAAATCCAGGCATGGGACTGCAGTTGGCTTCAGAATTGCACATACTTTTGCTTTACATCTTTTGGTGGTGACTTTGTTCTGTAGTCATTGCACTGCTGAGCTTCATTAAAGTGCTGCTGCAATGCACTCTGAAATCAGTGGCAAAGCATTTCTTGACTTAAGTGGTAAGTGCTCAAGCTGCAACATATCTTAGTGATAAACAGTAAAGTACTATGTCTGGTATATCCATCCTGTATGTGTATGTTTAGTGCAACAGCTCAGTATGTGTATGTTAAATGCACCAGTCCAGTTGACGGGCTGGGCTTACATTTGTCCAGATACACAGGATATGCAATTTATTTTTGTTCCATTGTTCAAATAAAATGGGTCAATGAGAAAGCAATAATATGAAGTGCAATCAGGTAAGAAAAATGAGAGTTTTAAATCTGTTTATGGGTCCCTTTCTGTAGAAGAAATCTTGACATTATGGTCACTGAAAATGAGTCCTGTTTTTGAGGGCCCAGAAATCTCAGGAGAACTGAGAAGCCTAGGCTTTTAAGAGTTTATTATACACGCAATCCTTGTGTTAGCAAGGCTTTGAAGGAGTAGAAACAGCCCTCCAAAAAATTCCCTTGTTACCAAGTAAGCTTTTACAATGCATACCATCATTATTTTTCTTCATGATCATAATGTGGCTAATATTTTAAAAAATTAGTGAACTAATTTAAAAAGCAAAAAGCAAAACTTGCAGCGATTTATGGAATGGGAGCACTCTCTGTTTACTGTCAGGGAAGCTTTGCCATCAGCTTCAAAGGAAGTCGTAGTAGGTTCTGAATGTTTGTAATAGTTATAACCCAATTTATCCAGATAACAAGATCTTTGTTAGCTAAAATCTTGGCAGCACTGGCAGCACTATGCACTTCAGTGCAGACTGTGAAAGATAACATCAACTTCAACTCCCATTGACCCAGGAGTCGAAGGGCTGTAGTATAGCATTTAGTCTTACTTCCTATAATTAGATGTAATAAAATTGTGTTATCATTGATGCTATCACAATTGGTATAAAAAGTTGTTTATACAAAATGTTACAGATGCAGGCCGTGATTTTCTGCAGGAGTTCACAGACAGTGTAACTAGACACCGGCAGACCAGAAGTTGCTTTGGATGTTCAAATGCATGCATGTGCCTATGTCTTTACCAGTATGTATAAAACCAGGACATCTTAAACAGTTGATAACCTAATACATTCCATTTTAAAATGGTTCTTTCTTAGTTTAAAAGGGTTTTATTGTCTTCTTAGAAGCTCCTGTGTTTCCACCATTTGATCTAAGTTTTTGAATTCTGACAGCCAGCTCTTGATTTGGAGAAGCTAAAGTTAATGGGAGGACTGGATGTATTCTACCTCTGGCAGCACCACAGTGTACTTTGGAGGCATGAGTAAAGAGCGGGGGGGGCTCCAGAAGCTTTGAGGACTAATCTTGTTACAACCATGGATTTTTCTATATAACCACAGGCAAGTCTCTTTGTCTTAGTTTCCATCCTTGCACAGGGGAGATATTAGTATCAGCTCACAAGGGAACTATGGATATAAATTAACATTTGTGACTCAGGGAACAGGCAGAAAGGAATAATCATCAAACGTATGATGTGGAAGTAGTGGCAGAGATCAAATACTTAGAGAGTTCCAATAGACCTACCGAAAGAGTGTCCTGGTCTCCGTGCCTGGGTGAGGTTGGGATTCTGGGGGAGAAAAGAGTGGTGCAAGTAAAAATCTAGCTCATAATGCATGTGGAGAAAAGGGCTCGATTCAAATTACAAAAATACTCTTAGCCTTGGCACAGCTTAACTCGTGCATTCTTGGCTTTGGAAATCAAAATCCTGTTCTTCACCTGCTGCTTTACTGGGTGCATGGCTGTGCGCTGCATGCAGGCTCTGTCTCTCCCTCTTCATTTGCTCTTACAAATAGCCCTTGGAAACTGTTCCTCAGAAGGGGGTTCCTCATCACCCTGCAAATGATTCTTCCATTTACCGCTTTACCCACTCTACTAAAGACTTGCTGTTACCACCACTTGGTAGTACTTACTGAAAATTACTGGGCCAAGCTATAAGACTGAGAACTGTGAAGACTATCATCTGAACCAAAGTCATCATTCAGATACCATTACTGATGGTTTTCAGAGCCTTCACTTTTCCCATTTCCACTTTTGTTTTCATGGTGTGATTCAGTCCTGTTTTGTGGTCCAGTGTTTTAACACTTTATGTAACTACCCTTGAAATCCAAATTCTCTCTGAGTGAATTTTTTCATAGTGTTCCAAAGGTTTTGGCAGCATTATTAAATATATCTATATTTTTTTTAAAAATATTTTCCAGTGAGTTTAATTCTCCATGTGTGCCAGCCAAAGCTGTTAGGCATAGTGCCCAGCTTACAAGCCTTTGAAGAAAAGTGTGCCTAAGGTTTTCCCAGCTGCTTCCTTAGGATTTTGCTGACTCCATGTGGACATTGCCCCTTGGTTGTCTTCTGTGAAGAGGCAAACAAAAGAGATGCATGGAGTGGTAGATGAAAACTCTTGCTGAGTGGCTTTAAGCTGTGCTTGGTGGTAGGAGTACAGGTTTGTTCTTCTATTGGATTTGTACAAGGTATGGAACCGTGTGCAACTTTTTTTTTTTTGTCTGCTTCAGTTGAATTTAAGGGAACAACATGCTCATGCAGCTCCATCCTAGTATATTGAAATGGACTTCTCTCCAGGTAATTTGCAGCAGACCTGAACTATCTCTCATTTTGACTCCCACCCTGAAGGCAGCAGAGTTCTGTAAACCTCACGTAAGGGAGAAAGAGCAGAATGTTGTCCACCACTTGCCTACCCCACTTGGTACTGCAAAAGCCCAAGCAATTAACACTAGCTAATTAACTTTATCTGACTATTACACTGAAATGGACTCAGTTTTTAAAGGTATTTATGTAGCTGATTTCCCCTCTTTTCAGTAAGAATTACCCACCTTAATACTTTAAATACTAAGCCCTTTTTCAGCTATATGCAGTCCAACATAATCTCTTGCGCATGTGTGCTCTGTTCCTCTCTCATGCAAGCCATGTGCCCAAATTATAAACATCGAATCCCTGCAGACCAGCCATTTACTGAAGGTTTACCTTGAATGGCACCATATTTGCTGGTCTGTGAAAGACAGCATGAACAGGGTCTCCAGAGAAAGGGGGTTATGAGGACCATCTGCGGACAGACAGGAGATACTGCACTGTGCAACATGTATGGTCTGAACAGAAACCAGAGTGCTATATGTAAGGCAATGTTTTACCAAATTGAAGAAGAGGTTGTAATTTTGTCTCTTAACCCAACAAATGTTGCTACCGTAGGGAAACTTTCTCCAAGAAGGAGTAAGAGTCAGTCAAGACCTCACACCCCAACCTCCTACATTTATCATGACACCCCTGGTTGCAATACTTCATTACCACCTTGGCAAATGTGCTCTCAGAGCCCAGCCAGGGTCCCATCCAGGGAGCTGAACAGCAGGCAATAATAGTCTTTCTTCTCGTGCTAGTGTCTCTGCTCAGCCAATAAGATTCTGTGATGCTGACAGCTGGAAGGCAAGTTGTGTTGCTTTTCCGTCTCTTTGTCACCGCTTGTATGTGGGGAGGGAAAGCTAATGATTTGTTCTACCATATGAGAAACATCTTCTAGGGAGCCAGTGCCAACCTTGGCAGCTAGGTACGATGTATGATAAAATGGGAACAGCTGCACGTAACTGTCTGTATGTGCTCATAGGGCACCTGACAGGACTTTGTGATCTTGCATGCACCTTCCAGACTGGCAGCTTTAAAAACTGCATCTCCATAAAAGTAACATGCTTAGCTTTGGCTTTAAGTGTCAAGTCACATCCATTAATTATAATTAATGTGTCTTTGCCTTCCTTGGGAGTCATCACCACCTTATGACTGAAGATACTTCCACTATGGAATTGCGGGGCGGGGGGGGGAATATTTGTTTTTTAATCATTATCACAAAACTGTCTGATCAATATTTTCTCACTTCTTGGGGAAAAAAAGCAGCCAGGCACAGCAACTGCAGAGGGGATCAGCATCTCTGTCCTCCCTCCCAGCCCAGAGGCATGGACAGAAGTATCTGGAAAAGGAACCAGCATCAAAGCTGCTTCTCACTAGTCCTTTCCTGCAACATGAGGACTGGGAAGACTAGAGCCCCTAAGTGCTCAGATCTTCATGATGTGGCTCAGCACTTGTAAGGAGCCTCTGCAACTGTGCAATAACCAGAGATGTGCTGAACAGTTTTGGGAAGAGTAGAACTAGGCATCTAAGACGGGGATCTTCAAGAAGTGATACAATTAAGTGGGATGTTGCTTACCAGTACAAAATGCTGAGAAGAGGAGCAAGTGCTAAGCCCTGGTCCTTGAAAAGAGCTATATCCCTAGCTCAGAGATAGTGGTAAGGCCATTGTGTCTGCTCCACATTTTGCAGATACTGGAGTGAGTCCAGCAAAGGGCCACGAAGATGAATAAGAGATTGCAGCACCTGTTGTACAAGGAGAGGCTTAAAGAGCTGGGACTGCTCAGCCTGGAGAACCGAAGGCTTAGGGGGAATCTTATCAATATGTATAAACACCTGAAGGAAGGTTGTAAAGGGAGGGAGCCAGGCTCTTCTCAGTGCTACCCAGAAAAAGGGTAAGAGGGAACGGGAACAAATTAAGAAACGTTAAATTTCATCTGTCCACAATAAAAATTGTTTACAATGATGGTGGTCAGACTAGATAGAACAGGTTGCCCAGAGAGGCTGGTGGAGATATTAAAAACCTGACTGGACACAATCCTGGGCAACTTTCTGTAGCTGACCCTGCTTTGGGGAGGTAGTGCTTGGACTAGATGATCTTCAGAGGTCCCTTTCAACCTCAACAAATCTATGATTCTGTGATCAGCCAAAGACACACAATAATCCCAAGTCTTTCAGACAACAATGAAATCTCCTTTCTGACACTTTTATTTAGCCTAAGTAATAAAATGGGCATTAGGTGACAGAGAAAATGAAAAAAAGAGTGACTATAGGCAGAGGGTTAGGGTAAATCAGTTGAAATTCCTTGCTTCATGTAATTTTTCATAATGATATGAAGTATAACAGGTTTTGAGAAAAGCACTGAGAAAAAAAAAAATTCTTTTCTCAGAACACCAACTGCTTGGTGATAAGGCAATTTTCTGCAATATTAAAAGAGGCAATTAAGTTCAGACCTAGATCTACGTGCCAGCTGACCGCTCCTGTACTGGGAATATTAGGCACCAGTCATCACTGAGGAATTTCATGATTTTGGGAAAGAAATAAGAGTGGAGTTTAGACCAGAACCTGTGGGTTTGATACTTGTGAGGATCTGTAAGGTATTAGAACATGATTCACAAAAGAACTGAAAACAGTAAAATTTAAAAAACCTTCACATGTACATACACATACATAGTCTCACCCATGCAAACACGTGAGCAAAAACAATGAAGAATAATCACAGGGAATACCTGAACAATCAGTTTATCCTGAGTCTAATTTGGTTGTAAGTGAAACCTGTGGAAAATACTGCTTAAAAGAGCTGTGGATTCTGCCGGGGGGGGGAGAAAAAAAAGAAAAAAAGAAAAAAAAGACAAAAAAAAGGAAGAAAAAAAGAAAAAAAAGACAAAAAAAAGGAAGAAAAAAAAAGATGAAGTCATCCTTGGTTGAAAAATGAAAGGGCTGTGAAACACTCATTTGGCTGACCTCCAGATGCCTCTAAACAGTCAAATCTTGCAGGTAGCTTGGGAAGAATCAATTTGAAAAAAACTACTACTGTGAACTGAAGTTCTGCAGAACTTGCTAAAGACAGACAGGATATTGGCAATTTTGCATGGTGGCCAGAATCATAATAGACTATAATGCCCAGTATGACAACAAGGGGCAGGCAGCAGATACAATTGGGGTTTTGGGAACCTCAGACCCTACCTGCAATGAAGTGAACACTCAGACCATATACTTTAGGTACCTAAGTCTGATCCATAGTACTCGGGTAAGTAAACTATGTTCCTTAGGTAGTGCATGGAAAGTCATAGATAAATTCAGAGGACCTAAGTTAGATCCTCATATAAAATGATGTGAACGCTTTTCTGTATCATATTGGCTAGCCAAATCCCCAAAAGGATTCAGCTGCTGCAGCGCATCAGACAGACTCCTGGCCACAGAAGAGGAACCCAGAATCCCATAAATGTCACGGGAAGAGCCACACACTTCAAAGGGAGACTGAAAACAGGCAGCACATTAGAAAGGGCATACTAAGTCAATGCCCTAGGTATGCTTTTGTCTGAGGTCACTGAAACCTGTATTCCAGAGAACTGCTCTTTACCCCACTGAGGTGGTGGTGGTGGTGGACAAAGGGTTGGGAGTGGTGTGAGGTAGACCCCACACTCAAGTTGAATTTACGTCCCTGCAAAGGAAAGAATTAAGATTCATTGGACTAATGAAAGAATGCAAACATGAACATGATTCTGTAATCTGGTGGCTAGACACTCCTGTGAGATGGGGGATACCTGCTTCACAGACTACTTTTCACCTTTAAAGGTCTGGAATTTCCCTGAAGTCTTTCAGAAATAAAAACCCAGCAACATCGAGGGCTTTGGGAAGAACATTTTATTGCTAAGCATATCTTTAAACAAAATGCAAATACGAAAGAAAAAGAATCAAAAAGAAAGAAGAAAAAGAAAGGGGAAAAAAGCAATAACATCACGATAACTGAAATAAAAATTCTTAAGGTTGTCCATAAAGCAACAGGGATATGGTAGAAGCCCACATACAGAAATGCACATGTTCCCAAAAACTGTCCAATAGAAACTTACACAAAAAAGGAAAGTGTAAATCTTTTTCCCTTAACTTAAAAAAGGAAAGCAAAAAGGAAAGGAAGAAAGAAAGCAGGAAATCATTTCACAAGACTCCAAGACTCCAAGAACAGCAATCTTTTACAGACATCAAGATATAATCAACTTTATATAGTTTCGGCCAGTTAAGTCATCTAAAATCGTGCTTTCATACCTTTTTAAAACCTGTCTTTTTTTTTCTTTTTAGTATAAAAAATAAAAAAGGAAAAAAAAGCTCAACCTCGCACACACGCACACGCACCACACACACGCACACATACACGCACTGAAAATATTTGTTAACATGAAAGCATCTTCTCCAAATGTTTGAGAAGGCTGTTTTTTTAAATTTAAGTAAGTTCCCATGTGCGTGTGTGTATTTGATGACACTTCAAAGTCAAATATTCATGCGACTTATAAACACCAGCAAGAGTAGATTTCTAAACCTAAACAGCTGATTAGTTTTCATCCGTATACAGAAAAAGTGTACATGTCTGATATTCCAGAGTTCTCAATCCATCTTGTTTTTTGTTGTTTTCCTCTCTGTCTCTCTCTCCCTCATTTGCTTTTTTGCACATGATAGGCATGGCCGTCAAACCACCTGGCTATTGTTCTGTACAGTAAGATAATCCTTTTCACAATAATTGGGAAAATGTAGAAACCAAACAACCAAATTAAATAAGTTAAATAAAACCAAAAGACATTCCCAATTTAACCATAAAACAGTATATACACCATCAGGGTATCCATATAGAAATTATACTAGCAAAAAAAAATAGTAGTAAAATATGTAAACAAAATTTCAGATTTTTTTTTTTTGACACAGGTAACTGTGACAAAGCTAAAACACACACTCTCTTCACATTTTAAGGTTTGCTTTTGTTGTCTGTTTTGTTTTACTTTGTTCTTCAAGAACATTCTCATTCCACATTAAGACCATAACAGAACTTCTGTTCCAGTCGTCCCATCAAACATACCATGATAAATATATCTGTGTGTATATATATATATAATATTATTAAATTCCTTTTTCTTTATTATTTTTTGTGTGTCACAGCAGCTTTATTTATTTTCTTTTATATAAAAGAGAAGGAAAAGGGAGAATACGGCAAATGGAAAGACAGAGATGATTTGAAATGTCAAGCTACAAAATTAAAATATTACATATGCAGAACAGTTTTTATGTCAAAGAAACTATGTATTTTGCATTCTTTTACAAGTGTTTAGCTTTTCTGACATTTACGGGTCTTGTCACAAGTTGAACTCCACTGGTGTCTTTCTGATCTCTTTATTAAACTGATTTATTATTTTTTGCATGCATTGCAATCAGTCACAGAACCAGAACCCAGAGGAAGGCTCCTTTATTTTTGCATGGTATATTCAGCTCAGAATGGTTAGCCATTTTTTAAGCATTCTTTTTTGTCTTCAAATCCCTTTAACCACAGTTTGGCTGTGCTAATGCATACTAAGTGATATTCACAAATAAAGCCAATGATTGATCAGAGCAGACCCAAACCCATCTATTCTTCAGTTCAGTTGCAAATACTGGAGCCAGATCCAAGGGAACCAGCTTTCCATGATAATTTTCTTCAGCACCACCCATCAGACACTTTCACTGCGTTGTTAGCAAACAACTTACTGCAAGACAACGGATTCTAGAGACAACACAACCAGATATGCAGAGTAAACACCATGGGTAGCTTTTGAGTTCATATATGGCAACAGTCTCTCTTTATTTATTATGGATTATTTTTTCTCCGAGATTTCTTCTCATGTCCTGGTTCACCCCCACACCGCTCCTTTCCACCCTTCCCTCCCACACCCAAAAGTAACCAAAAAAAAAAAAACCCAACAAAAAACAACCCAAGAAACAAAACAAAACCAAAAAACCAACAATCTCCAAAATCATTTATTCCCCTCCTCCAATCTCGAAAAATTGTATGTATGCTGGACATGGCCAGATCAGTTTGTTCAATATTTTTTTGTTGTTTAATAATGTTTGCGTTTTTTTCTTTTTCCTTCTTTTTTTTTTAAATAAGTAAACTGAAAAATTATCGATACAGTCAGGGATCACGAACATTGTTAAAGACTCACTTGGAGATATGAAACAAGTAAGCCATGAAGTCTTCTACCTTTGCAGAAAGTTCAGCGGAGGAGGAGATTTGGAGACGTCCAAGTTCACTAACAGGGCAGAGCTGTGCGCGCCATCTCCAGAACGCTAAGTGTGCTTTATAATACATTAGGGCAGAGTTTGCTGACTCCAAGTGATGACTGAGACATTAACAGTCACTGCTGAATTTTTTTTTTTCCCAATACTTTTTCCCACAAACGATATCTCCCAATCTCACTCGCTGCAATGGTTCTGATATTTCAGTTAAATCTCATTAAGTATTTATATATTTATATATAAATAAGTATTCTTTTTTACACATAATACTCTTTGTCCTTGTTTTTCTGTTTCTTGTGGCCGCTCTTTGAGCTCTGCTGCTTCTCCTTCACGAGCGTGCCATTGCTCTGGGCTGAGTTGCTGATGTAGTTCCGCGTCTCGTCCACCTGATAGGACCCCTCGTCCCTGTTCCTGTACTTGTACATGGCATACAGGAGGATGAGGATGCAGAGGGCGGCAGCAGCCACAATGCCGACGACCATCCCCGTTGTGCTGCTCGACTCGCGGACCACCTCTGAGGCCCCCGGAACCCGTCTGATTCCCGGCTCCGTGGGGTTTGCTGTGGGCACATTACGGAACATGGGGGAAGTGATTAGCGGGCTCTTCAGCTTTGTGCTGTCTAGCTCATAGGCAGTGGGCAACGGAAGCAAGACTATGTCAGGCTGGGGTTTGAGCTCACGGTTATTCATTTTGCCGGCTGGCAATTTGGGCACCATCCCAGTCGAGGACGAAGCTGTGGAGCGGATCAGCTCAGGGGACAAAGACGTGGTAGTAGTCCTACCAGTTTCGGAGACTTTGTTAGGTCTAAAGTCCTTGGATTCCCACTTGGGTGCGTGTGCTTTGTAGCCACCTTCGAAGATTGAAGTGGAAAGACTCTTATCTGTTACCAAGGAGAAGGTGGTGTAAAAATCTTCATCATCAGTAGGGGGTAGGTTAGAGTCAAAGGTTTCCCCTGAGCCATACCCAGATATCACCAAGCCATCATCATCACAACCATCGCTGCCTTGGTCCGACAAGCAAGGTAACCCCGCCTCAGAGGTCATGGACAGGGAATCTTTGGTGGTCTCAATAATGGTGAGGAGGGGGCGAAAGGTAGGGGGAAGTGTAATGAAAGGTGCACGAGTAGCAATAGGAGGGATATCTAAAGGGTCTTCTACAAGTAGTGGGATAACTAATTCACCTCCTGGGATGGAAAAGAGAAAAAAAAGAAGATTAGTACATTTTAATGACGCAATGTACCATTTTCAATTCACTTAACTCAAGGGCAAGAGAGGATTTGGGCATTATGAAAAAGTGTCAGGGATCAGGTTTCTTGCCCTAACTACGCTACCAACATACTTTCCTGGGGTTGCCTTTCATTCTTCCCTCCCACTCTGCTTTGATGTTCATAAACTGCATGTTCCATTTCCTCCCTTTTAGCCTATGCTAGGTACGTACAGTGAAATACTCTGAATTTTTGGGGACCCAAAGTTTTTGATTTTTGAAGATACTCTCAAGTGACTCTGTGGACATCAATTTTTTTTTGGTAGTGATCTTTCTTAAGCATTTGGTTACAAGACTGTTTAAATTAATTATTTTAGACTTCCATAGAGCAATGTTCTCCTGGATGGATTTTACCACCCGTCTTGCCAGTTTTTCCTCCTCTGATTCTTTTAATTTAAAATAGCATTGGTATTTCTTCACTGACATTCAAGTCTGCTCACCTTCTGTAGCAGTTTATAAGGCCTTTCCCTAAGGCCTTTCCCATCCGTCCATTTCTTCTTGATTGTTGCCTGGTTTTTAAGCTGTGGGAAAGTTCACCGAAGTGAGGGATGGAGTACGAACCAAGTACTTACTGGGGTCCATGAAGGTACAGAGCTCTACTCAACACTTGTTCATCTCTTTTTAATCTTTCTTTACTATTCTGTTTGAGACTAGGGATGTCCCTTTGCTTGCATCTTTTGGGACTACTAATGCCATACTATCTTCATCTTCGGTTCTTCTTGATATTCCTTTACTAGAATTTGATTAAAAATTAAGATAGACTTTATTGTGATTGATGATATAACTGAATAAAGACTCTGATGACCAAAATTAGCACTTGAGCACAGGAATGTACTGCAGAAGTTGTCTTTGCACCTACTGTTAACTTCTTGATATGCAGACAGCTGTGATCAGTGTTACTTTTTCCTAACATGATGGCTACCTGCCTACAGAGGACTGAAAATGAAGCAGACCTATGGTCTACTCTTGAAGTAGCACAATGAAGCTGTAGCTATAACATTTGTACCTTACCACAGTATAAGCTAAAACTGAAACAAGAAAATCAGCGCATCATTTCTAAGATTTGGTTTCTGAGCAGCAATATTGCTACTTTTAGGGTAGTAGTCCTCTTTTGCCTATTGTCCTGGTTTTGGCTGGGATAGAGTTAATTTTCTTTCTAGTAGCTGGTATTGTGTTATGTCTTGGATTCAGTATGAGAAGAATGTTGATAATATACTGATGTTTTCAGTTGTTGCTAAGTAGTGTTTATACCATTCAGCTCCTCATGCCCAGCCAGCAAGAAGGCTGGAGGAGCACAAGAAGTTGGAAGGGGACACAGCCAGGACAGCTGACCCAGACTGGCCAAAGGGGTATTCCATACCATGTGATGTCATGCCCAGTATATAAACTGGGGGGAGTTGGCCTGGGGGGATCGCTGCTTAGGAACTAACTGGGCATCAGTTGGCGAGTGGTGAGCAATTGCATTGTGCATCACTTGTCTTGCATATTCTGATCCTTCTGTTGTTACTGTCATTTTATTATTGTTATTATTATCATTATTAGTTTCTTTCTTTCTGTTCTATTAAACTTTTCTTATCTCAACCCACGAGTTTTACCTTTTTCCTTTCAATCCTCTCCCCCATCCCACTGGGTGGCGGAGGAGTGAGTAAGCGGCTGTGTGGTGCCTAGTTGCTAGCAGGGTTGCAATATGTCATATTGTAATATGACTGCACTTCTACTTTTGAGCCTATGGGTAATAAACACTCCACTGTTTTATTCTGATGTGGAGGTATAATTAATTTATCTAACTCATTTAGTTCAGATTACGTAGTCTTCCACTGATATACAGGTCGCCGACACTTTTTTAGGGTGACCCATATTGCTTTTGAAAGTTTGTGTATAAATTCTCCCTTGGGTAATTTTTCTTTGGCTAGCCACTTAAGTTACCTGCTTTAAATATAAACTGAAGAGTTCATCTGACACTATGAGTAGTCATCTAGATTTGTTGGAAGGAGTGCAACTCAGTAAGAAGTATTTCTAATGCATGAGAAATTTTGATTTATACTCACCATTGCTTAAGGAAAGATATGCAAAAGGAATTTTACCTTCTAAATAAATAATTTTGGCTTTTAATTATGTATTAATAACTGCTAATGAACAGTTTGGCATTGTTACAATGCTGAACAGCATCAGGGTCAAAATCCTGCTCTGTCCTATCTACACTATATATTACATGCACTTGTTTCCCATAAAATACTGCCAGTAATGTCCATGGGAGTTCTATAAAGAATATGGTCTCAAATCATAATCCCTTCTAAATATATTTGGAGACCAATATATTTGAACAAATTACGTATTGAAGATAGCAATATACTGAAAAAGGTACTTAACAGTTTGATTAAATCTGGATAGCTGAGCTAGCAATATGGCTTATTCTTATCCTTAATGAGACACTAAGTGGTGACACACTTTAATCAATTGAAACAGTCAGATTTATCTCAGAGGTACCAGGGTAGAAATTAGGGCAAAATAAGAAATATGGTACTTTGCATACTTTCATGCAAAGTTATTTTAAGCTAAGATACAAAGGGCCAATTTGAATATGTTGTTTAGTTTTCTGACCTTCCTTAGCATGTTCATACCATTTTTGTTACTGGATGGAGGATAAAGAAATAAGTATCATATTTGTAAAATAATGTCAATCTCTTCAAACTATGTATCTTCAAAAAAATTATGTAAAAAGCAGAAAAGTGTAGTCTGCCAAATGGCTATGTGGCATTTTGTGCTCATGCATCTGAGCTGTTTTCTGTGCGATGTAGAAACTAGAGCATGTAATATGATTTATATATGTCCAGAAGCCCTATCCATGGTTAGAGTAGGGCTTCTATAATCTATGCAAACAGGTGGTCTCAGGATAAACTTGGAGTATGCCTCAGAGCAAAAGATAATCTGTGAGTCTGGTAAAAAATGAATAAAAATAATAGCATTTAAGTGCACATTATATCAAATTGCACGAGTGGGGAACTTAAGTTCCAGAAAGTCAGGGATAGGTAGTGTCCTTTTAAATGATTTTTTAAGATCAGTGTTTTGCTGTTAAAAAGTAGTATTCATCTGTGATTTTCATTCACTATCTGTGACACCCAACTGGAAAAAAAACCAGTTTGGCAGCTTTTAATTGCTCATCTAGAGCTTTGAAGTGCCTTTGTTCTTCAAATCTATTATACTGGCACACAGCATCAGTATGCAGCTGATCTGCCACTCACTGGGGCAATATTTCGGGTAGTTTTCTTCCAAAGAGAAATTCTTCTGGTCCTATTAATGATTAATTTTCTTGAAGGAATCAGAAATATCTTACATTTAATATGAAGATCTTTCTTTTGCCCCAGTAACCCTTGCCTTTAAAACTTGGTCATAGTTCTACAGTTTTTGTTGCTGTCGAGGACTTGAGCCAATGATCAAGACTACTGCAACTCTAAAAATTATCATGGTCTTCTTGAAATGTTAAGAAAAGTTGATAGAGTTGCTATGGTAAGTGGGGTTTCACATAAGTGATGGAGAGCAGATCGGAGCTTTTTGATTCCAGCAAGTCTGTTGGATGGAAGACCATAGGACAGATTCAGGAATGAGTTTTACAAAGTTTTAATCTCACAATGTTTGAGAGAAGAGAAACAACTTTCATACCAGGAAGACTGGATTAACTTTGATTGCCCATACCATTACTTAATCTCATCTCTAGTTTTATACCAAATTGTCCAATGATCCATACTATGTTTACCTGTATACTAAAAAAATAAAGAGACTGTTAAAGGTCCTTCATTGGGAACCACTTCTCCATCAAGGCGTTCATTTGTTACATATACTTAGACAATATACTTTTGGGGAGTATCAGGGAGATGGCTGTAATGGTGGTAATGATGCTTTGAATTTTTAATTTTTCTTTCTTTCTGTAATGGAAGAAACTGTGAGAGTGAAAAAAAGCTGTGTGGGAGAAGGTAACTCAGAAAAAAGCACCCTAGGTATCAAATCTGGCTTCTGTTTTATTGGTATGTTAGGCATCTATACAAAACTCAGAGCAAGCTAGAAGTTGTAGGTCTAATAGGATGCAAGCACAATGAATACTTCTTGGGGTATGTGATTTATAGAGGAGTTAGTTAAAACATCCTTTAAAATGGCGTGATAAAAATGCCACTCAGTCTAGAAGAAATGTGTTATTTAAGGATAACAGAGAACGTAAATTCTGAAAAGCTCCCAGGACAGTGTGAGAAACGTGATCACCAACACCGATGCAGGGGAGCAAGTGCAAACTTTCATATCATACCTGCAATCAACTCTGCTACTGGTACTACATTTCTACTCGTACGAGACACAAGGGGGAGTCTGATGACAGGCAGCTGGTAAGTGTGCGTGTAGAGGGAACCATCTTTCACAAAATGACAGCTGAGGCAGCAGGAAGCTGCCAAGAGCCAGTGGTCCTTTGGTGGAGACGTGGTGCCTCTTGCCCAGGGCCCCAAGTCGGTTTAAAGGTAAGCACGGAAAGATTTAAAAGTGCCACTCGGTTGCTAAGAATATCTTACATGGGATTTGGATCCTGAAAGGTTTGCTGCAGAAGGCAAGCGCTTTAAAGATTTGGATCTCTAGAAAATGCTAAAGAGGAGCCCCCGAGAAACCCTACACAACAATTTGGAAGCGAAAGACACTTGAGACAGGTTTTATGTTTGTATTTTCCTACCTGAAGTTTCTATTTTCTCACAGTGTCTACCATTTTTTCAATCACAAAAATCAATGCTTTGCAGTCTTGAATAAAACTTACAGCCTTAATTTCCAAATTGTTCTGTGCTTAAAAAAAAAAAGGCAAGGCTGCCACCCAGTTTGAGCCATGGCTTCAAAGCAAATATTCACGTGAGACTTAGATTCTGTTTGTGGATGATATGGTCTGTTTCCTGGTAGTTACAGGTTTCTTTCCCCCTTTTTTTCTGTTGGCGGTTAAGCACCCATTAACAGTATTCACTGGTATGCTGCAAGTTTGGGATTACTTTAGCAATCCAAAGATTTCACGAGGATTTTCCAGATTTATTTTTCACCTACTCTGTGCTTTCTCTCCTAAGCAGGGAATGGATGTTTCCCAGACAGAAATATGGTTTTTAAAAATGTCTGTTGACAACACAATGCCAAAGAATTAAACAAAAGGGAAACAGACAAAATGGTTTCCTCTGCAGTGATATAGATGGAAAAATTAGTTTACACATCAAGTATATAATTGCAGAAAAAATTACTGAACAAACTGGAAGCAGCACTGAGAGAACTGAGGTCTGTGAGGTGGGAAACCTTATACCAAGCAGTCTAGTGCTCTGCTTGGCCTTCTAATGCCACGAAGCAAACACAGTGTGCATATATTCCTTAAAAGTTAGCCTTTAAGTCTAGCACATACACTATTTTTCATGGAGTTGTGCTTTTCTTTAAACTATCAAGGTCATTTGGGATATAAAAGGTCTACTTTAGCCTTCAAGCTGCCCTGTTTCTTCTTTATGAGCATATTTATAGATATATAATTCATACCTCTGGGGCTGATCTCCAGTAAGAGGTCTCTGCCACTGGAAAAGACAGAGTGTTAAAAATTTAATAGAAGCCTTGTGAACTGTGAGGATGTTGTGGGCAAGTCATGAATTCAGAGGGCACCCAAAAAAACCCTGAAAAAAAACCCAAAACCTGAAAAACTGTAGCAACTGCCAGCTTTCATCTTTAGAGCCACAACTACTTCATTGGAGTCTCAGGCATCAAACTGATAGAGGACAAAAGGCACACAAAAATGAAGCCTGAAAGATTCATCTTCTCCTGATGATGATAAGGGACACATCCTTATCATCTCTCTTTTCCAGCTGTGGTTGAAGATCTTTTAAATGCCATCCATAAAGGCTGCACAACTCATCCATTTCTGCAGGCACTTGAAATTCTGCATCCAAAGTTTGTCATTTTCATTTTATTCTTATGCTGTTCCTCTGAAGTTTGACTCCACTTTCAGTATGAAATACTTGCAACAGAAAATAATTCCTTACCTTTTTATCAACACAATAATTCCTTATTAAATGACTGAGTTCATAAATTTCAATCTAATGGTGTTTTAGTTAATTCTCCTTTGAGTCCTCTGAAGATAAAAAGGGGAAATTATTCAGAACATAGTCCCCGATTCACAGGAAAGGTGATGCTAACACAAAACCTAGTAGATGAACATTCTTAATATTTTCTGCTCTTTGCAGTCTGATTTAATTGCAGTCGACAGTCAGTAGTAGAGAGAAAAACATCACTTCCACAACAAAATACCACAACTTTTCATCTCAAGTATCTCCTTTTCCTTTCAGAGAATATATAGTCCTCAAAGGTAAAACTGTACTTCTTTTGGTGGAGTTGGTTGAAAAGCATTTCCTAAGCCCCCCAAACTATATTAAAAGACATTAGTTATTGCAGTGCTTCCTAATACATGGCTCATGAGCAACATGAAGGTACAGAGTTTGAGAGGTCATGAATCCCATGTTAATGTTGGGCTCCGTATCATTGCCGTAAATTCCTGGTCACCTCTGTGTAGTTTCAGTGAAACAGGTATTAATACCTTCCAGAGAGGACCTGACATTGTGTCTGCAGGCAGGATTCTAGAGCAAAACCAGGTATTTTGGTGCCCAGACACTGAGCTGCTCTGCACCAATTGAAACATGCCCTCTTCCATCTCCCATCATTATTTTAAACTTTTATGATTAACTGGTAACAGCTTCCTACTCAGCATAATTATTTGTTCTGTTTTCAGCATCAGCTTCTCAAGAGACTTGACCGTTGAACCTAAGATACCTACTGAGCACAGGAATGCAGGAATGGTGAAAACACACATGCTTATAAGGAAGTACAGCTTTTCCTTACTTTTACTCATTGCTTTTTAAAGAAATTAATCCAAATCTCCTTCGAAGCAAGGAAATTTTAGAGGTTCGGGACGTGAGTTCCAGTAGGAAAGTGGCTGGCAAAGGTACCATATCTGGATGATATTAGCAAACCTGATACTAGTCATAATATGATGGGTGTGTTTACCTGGTAAGAGTACACTTGAGAGTATCATTTAGACTGTACATCAGGCAGATAATCAGCAATGAAGAAAATTGATAGAAATAAAACACTTTCATGGGAATAAAGTAGGAATGATGTAGAGCTGCAGTAAGAAGACCCTGAGAGCTACCAAAATGCTAAAGAAGTCTCATCGTTTTTTACTTGACATGAAGGCTACACCACCAGGCTACATACAATTTAAATAACATGAAAGAAAGTAGCACTACCGGTGATTCATTTTGGGAAAGGGAAAGGGGAAAGAAAGCTCTAAAGAGGGACCGAGAAAGACTCAGAGCAAACTACCACAGGCTTCTTCACCCCCTTCTATGCACAATATAATCTGATAATCGACAATATACAAAGAGCACATAACATAAAGGCAAATACAAACTGATTCAAAAATAAATGAACTTATACATTTTTCCCAAAACAAAACCATATACTAGAAAATAAAAATGCCACAGCAACAAGGTCAGAAAAAGGAAAAACATAACAAGTCATTCACTTTGTCAGCAAAAGAAAGATTAAAACCTATGAGAACTGAAAAAAAAGATGAAAATCAAAAACATTATTTCCTTTTAAAAAAAAGTCATCAAAAACACATGAAAATATTTAGAAAGCATACCACATTGATTTCATAACAGTCAACTTACATCAACAAATTGCCCGCATGTTTTTTGGCATGAAAGGAAAAATTTACAAAAGAAAGTTGTGTAAGAATGCTCTTGGACAAGTAGCATTGCCACATTCTTGTAACTTGCTTTTTTTCGTTGTTGTTTCTTAAAAACTTTTTTAGCAAAATGTTTATTATTTCTTTTTTAATATAATTGTTTTACAACAAAGGGCGATACAGGGAGGCAACAACACATACATCCACACCACATAACATGAAAAGAAAAAAATCTTGCACCTTAACGAATTTGAACTTGGTTTTTTTCTGCTGTTTTTTGGTTGTATTTTTTTATCTTATGTAAAGTTGTTAGCATATTACAGTTGAAAAATCCTGTACATTTTATAGAATTTACTTTTGCTTGTTTGCATATCTACATATATAACGGTTTTTGAAAAGCAAAGTTTGTTGCTTTTTTGCCTTTTTGGTCAATTTGATATATATTTTTTTAAACATTTTCTTTTTTTCTATAACTTTTGTGTGTGTGTGTTTTAAGGAATGGATGACTGCACATAAAATTTTAACAATGCTAAAGAAAGGGGTGGTGGAGGGGAACTTATGGGAAGAAAAAATGCCTAGGGTGGATGGCGTGGGAGTGTAAAAATCTATGAGTGTACTACACAGGAGATGAAGATGATGGGAGTGAATGTGTAAGTCAGTTGCCATGTCCATGTAAGGGCGGTACGGAGTGATCTAGCAGCATTAGAGCTTCTGGCTGTAAGGAAGGGATGGGCAATATACAAAAACAAATGAGCATATTCATGCCCATCAACAAAAAGAAAGAACAGAACTCTAACATTGACAATCTCACAAACCCTAAGCTGCAACTTCTTCAACATGCAAGTTACAAAAAATTAATAAAGTATTAATATTTACATTTTCATTAAAGGTTCTCAAATTATAAAAACAGTTAAAACTTTTCCCTACTAAAAATAGCAGTAAAAATACATAAGCTAATAATAATAATAATAACTAATAATAATAATAATAATAATAACAACAACAACAACAATCACCAGAGAGTAAAACAAAAAAACAAGGAAACTAGTTTTATGCATTGGAGTTAGAACAACTTCATCTGTAGCTACCCACAGCCCCCTTCTTCTAAGAATCATTGTTTCTGAGGTCCATCAAATTAACATCAGTATTCTCAATAATTTGAGACAATAATTTATTGAGCACATCAAATCACTGTTTCGAATGTAATGACTGTGTTGGCACACCCCTTCCCCACTCTCAAATTAGATGATTGCTTTTATATTCGCATTCTCTGGAGAATCTCAAAAATACAGCTGTAGGATTCTGCCAGTGAAGTAGTTCCTTATTTAAAGTGGGAAATAGAGGGAAAAATTGCAGAAAACAATTCATAACTCTTTTGTTTTGTTTGGTTTTTTTCATTATGAGATTGAAACAAACGAAATCTAAGATAGAAATTCAACCATTAAAAAGAAATACATCAAAATATAACTATGTAGAGATATACTAAAAAAAAAAGCAAAAAATGAAAAAGAGACTTTGTTCCCAGGAAGAAGGGAGATAAGGACAATTGTGGGGTTTTAAAATTTTATTTTTAAAGAAAAAATTATTCCACACGCTTTCAAAGATGAACGAACCAGATGCACACATTGAAAGGAACAGACAAAGCAGTCTAGGGACATCATTTGGATTTTTTTTTTTTTTTTAAGAATTGGATTCTCTTCCCTTCCCTCCCCCTCCCATTTAAATTTGTTTTCAATTGTTGGCCAAAATCCCCACCACCCTCCAGTGTTGCTTTTTTTTTTAATAGATCTTTTTTTTTTTACCACTTCTTTTTAAAAT
Source organism: Haliaeetus leucocephalus (assembly GCF_000737465.1). Classification (NCBI taxonomy): domain Eukaryota; kingdom Metazoa; phylum Chordata; class Aves; order Accipitriformes; family Accipitridae; genus Haliaeetus; species Haliaeetus leucocephalus. The sequence continues at coordinate 6,292,327 of NW_010973368.1, read as the reverse complement.
AAACATGGAGAGGAAAAAAAAGGACGTGCAGTCTGGATGTACGTCATAAATAGACATAGAAAAAGATAGAAGAAATTGGCTGAGATCGACAAATGGGTTATATAATAGCTTATTTTTACTGTAGGATGTTAATAATAATGCATGCTTAAAGTAAGTTGCATTTAGGGAAAGTAGAAAAACAGAACAGCAAGCAAGGACTTGGGGGGGGACGGGTGGGGGAGGCGGAGGGGGGGCAGGGGGTATACCATCCATGCCTCTCCAGAAAGGGCAAAGCACATTCCAGCGGGTTGTCTGCATTTCTGGGGGAGGTCAGAAGGGGAAAAGGGTGAGGAGAAATCGTAAGCTGTGCTAGGACGCAGTTTTCGCCCTGACTATGACCTTGTAATTGGATCAAACACTCAAAACTCCAGACACCAGCCCTTTTTCTGGCCCTAACTCTCCAGGGTGTTCCTGAAATGAGTGGCATTTATTTTTCTGCCTAGTCAGAATGGGCTTATTCCTGAAAGTGCTGATCAGCTTGAGCAAAGGGTGAAGAATTAGTTCTTACAAACACACTCTGCTATGCTGGAAAAGGCTCTGGTTGTAATGAATATTTATTGGAAGTGGTGAGCAGTTATTCAGATGTGCTGTCCAAGATTACTGCTGGGGGCCCACCAGTTAGCAGTATTTGGTACTAAGGCCATATGATTTTTCATAGGCAACCCTGCCACTGCTAGCATAAGACTGAGACTAGTTTCTCCTATGCTACAAAAGGGTTTTAAAGTTCAGGAGGATATTACTAATCAGTTCTATCTGAGTCTTTACTAAAACTGGATCCCAAGTACTATATGTCCTAGAGGGGTCTTCGGCTTCCTCTGAATTCTCTGGGTGTCACATACGACAACCATATTTTTCTTGTATAAATACCATCACCCTGACATCAGAGTCCTTCTAAGAAGAAACTCAGGACCCCAGCAAAACAACCTGTTCTGACTGATGTTTTAGGAGAGGCCAAATGTTATGTATAAAGCTTTGGAACCTGTCCACAATGAATCTCTCCAGGAGATGGGAAAAGCAGGCTGTAAGCACTGCCTGTACCTTAGCTTGCCATCAGGAATGCCAGCAAGATAATTTCATAACCCATCATAATGGTCATGCTACCACCAATCAGTGGAAGCGGGTGGCTACCTTGAGCTTGAATTTCTGGGAACAATAGGGCTATCTGCCCTGTAGATGTGGCCAGGTGTACTTTTGTATAAATAGGATAACAAACAGGTAGGATGTTTTCGTACTTATTAACATGAGGAAAAATAGCACCTCTAAAGCCACTGAAAGATCAGTATCCTGGGGAATGTTAAATATGCATAAAACCCACAAAATTTAAATAGCTATGCTGGTTTTGGCTGGGATAGAGTTAATTTTCTTCATAGTAGCTACTATGTGACTATGTTTTGGATTTGTGCTGAAAACAGTGTTGATAGCACAGGGATGTTTTCGTTACTGCTGACACAGATTCAAGGCATTTTCTGCCTCTCACCCACCCCACCAGCAAGGAGGCTGGGGGTGCACAAGAAGTTGGGAGGGGATACAGCCGGGACAGCTGACCCCAGCTGACCCAAGGGATATTCCAGACCATATGACGTCATGCTCAGCATATAAAGCTGGGGGAAAAAGTAGGAGGGTGCAGAACTTCGCAGTGATGGTGTTTGTCTTCCCAAGTCACGCGTGATGGAGCCCTGCTTTCCTGGAGATGGCTGAACACCTGCCTGCTGATGGGAAGTGGTGAATGAATTCCTTGTTTTGCTTTGCTTGTGTGTGTGGCTTTTGCTTTACCTATTAAACTGTCTTTATCTCAGCCCACGAGTTTTCTCATTTTTACTCTTCTGATTCTCTCCCCCATCTTGACGCGGGGGGAGTGAGTGAGCGGCTGTGTGGTGTGTATTTGCCAGCTGGGGTTAAACCACAACAATAGCCCAGACTGTTTTTAGATGCATTACTGAAAAGTGTCCAGCTCTGAGAGAAGTTATATGAGAATACTCTTAACTTCTACTTCAGAAGTGATGAGGTTGCGCTGACTACCAGCACAGTGCATCTGTAGCTGGAATGTACCATGCCTTTGCTGGAAGACTGCACTGGACCTGTCTCCTACATCCCTTTGGAAAACACGTTAGGAAGGGAAGAGGTCCAGCCAAAGAAGAGGAAACCTGGTCAGGGTGATTTCAGGGACAGAACATGCAGGTTACAGAAAGCAAAACATTGGTCTATATAGGAAATTTGGGGGGTTCATCTGTGGATCAGAAACGATTGGCTAGGAATAGAAAAAAAATTACAGAAGTGAGGCTCTTGCAAACCTCAGTGGAGATTTTTATTTGGTAAGGTTTCAAGGCTAGTGTCCCCGGACACCACTCCCTACCAGGATTCTGAGCCTCTGGTTTAATTGTACTTAGGGAGGTTCACAAAGAGGCATTTAAGCTTTGAATTTTAATCAGTATTTGTCATGACTTGCAGCTGGATTTTCAGACTAGTGAAATATCCCCCTTCAGCACATTAGAATTGAGTGCCTTCTCTTTGATGCAAAACAGACTGTAAGGCATGGGTCTGGTTGCCAACTGTGCAGTCTATGTCAGGACACTCCAGCAAATACTTATGCCCTATTTGACGATAAATGCCTAACTTGTTGCATGAGGGTCTGGAAAAGCCTTTTACTGCCTGAAAGATCAAAAGAGCTAAAGAACCACAACTGGAGCCAGAGACACTTAAAGAGATGACAAGATTTTGTAAAGGAAATCTGGATGTTAGACTTACAAGAGGATTTGAAGGGTGCTGAGCAATTTTTTCTTTACTTGGTCAATACAGAGGTGCTTGAACAGAAGTGGAGTTCTTTGGAAAATCTGGGTCCCGCAATTTCTGCTGAGGCTAGGAAAATCTTTCCAGTCTTTTAAAAAAATCTAACTGTTAATAGTCAAACCTAGATGTTCTAATTTGAAAATTGGATTCTAAATGTTTCCACATGAAGCTACACAGACAATATTTTATTACTTAACATTTAGCAAATTAGTCCTCATAAAAGCAAAGATTTTCAAAAACTTAAAGTAGATTGAAGGACTGGGAGTAGACGCATCTGTACTATCAAGGCTTACAAGCTTCTTGTTTGAAGGATTGAGCCAAGATAGACAACTTTTTTTCAAATGAAAAAAACCCACATTTTAAAAAGGAGACATTTTTACAAAAAGCCCCTTGTTCAGCAGCTTTACCTATAAAGTTGCATTTTCTCATTTTTTGTTTTCAAGTTGCATTTTAAAATGCTGCTCGCAAAAGTAATGCATATTTCTCTGTGTGTGTGTTAAAGAGCAAGATGACAGATGGCAAATTAGGATCTAGGGCTGCATTACTGTCGCCGGGTTCATGCTAAACTCTGGAATTTTCGTGTCTTCTACCACTCCAGTCCTTGGGCTCCATCAGGCTGACAGTTTATCTGTTCCCTAACACACCGAACCCTGTGTTATTTGAGTTCTGTGCACTGAACACAACTCTATCAGTATATCTCATTATTAACTATCTGTACCAGCTGCTGCTTCTGACCTAGTTGTCCAGCTATACTGTTGATGCACTTCAAATGTCCAGGATTCCCTGCTGGCCTAATCATGCATCCATCCTTATTTGGGACATTTATCTTTCTGTATTTTTAGGTGCCGCAATGGCAAAACAAGGGTGATGCCAGGAAATTATTTTTTATTTTTTTGTACTTTGACCTAGTTAGAATGGGACCCAAGACTTTCAGTGCTAAAAGGGAACATGCATTTCACCACTGCATAATCTGGGCTCTCAAACTGCTCTTACCTTTGTAAGTTTACTTCATATATCAGGCAGCACCCTTTTAGGGTCATTCAAAGCCACATGCCTTGGGCAAGGATACTAATGAGACATACTTCTAAGCAGCTGATTCTATCAAAATATCAGTCAAAAGAAACAAATGAAGAATTTCCAGTGAACTGGAAAGTGTTCTTTTTTCTGTAAACAGTGTATCTACAAAATAGAGAAAAAGGTACTGTTAGCTATGCATCTGCTTTTAGCTTCAAGATGTGTCAGCAGCATTTTCTCCTCTGGCTAGAATATTTTGGTAGCAGAAATACATGTTAAATAGATAAGGGGGGGGGGAAGCCCTGCAAAAATCTCCACTTCAGGCATATGTCTGTACACCAAGGAAGAGAAGAATCTTCCCAATTTCCAGTGATTTCACCGTAAAATAAATACATATACAAACACAGTCTAAAAGACTTGGTTCCCTCCCTCCTCCTAAAACTGGTTAAGTTTAAGAGCTCTACAGCTCTTTAAAAGTTAGTGAATTTACCTCTTCATAATATAAATACTAGAAATTCTAGATCCAGCAAGAAATCCTCCTAAGAGCTATAGATAGAGTATGGCTTTTCTGATTGTCCACAACTCTGTCATTATCTGGCATATGGGGAAAATGGGAGAAAACAAGCAGAAGAGGGGGGAGACAGTTCTACAGGACGAAGTCCCAAGAAAGAGAAGGCAGGTGGGGGATTCTGGCAGGAATCTGGGAAACTTGGTATTTCTAGGTGGTCCTTCCTGCTTGTAGTAGCTCCCAAAACAACCTGCTCATTCTTGCATAATTTTAACCTTTCTCAGAGTAGTATTTTTCAGACATCCAGCCAAATGAATGCTTAGCAGACCACAAATAACAAATAGCTTATAGATCAATAGGAGTAAAATACTAATTTTCAAGGCAACCCCTCATCCCTACCCCCAACTCAGAATAAAAGTCTGTTCCTGTGATTTCCATTGGTTATCTGCACTAATTTTAACCATCAAGGAAGAGTATTTGGTTAGCTGGTCCACTACAAAACACAGAGAGATAGGAATAGCCTAAGAAGATAAATTAGTTATATCACTTCCCTTGCACCAGCTGTTTGTACCGGCAAAACCCTCTCTCATTATAAGCCTACAGGCACATCTGAAGCTCAGAAATAAAAAAGCTAATCTATAGTAAGAATGTCTACATGATCACCACTGACAAAGTCCCACATGCCATCCTGTTTGGTTTTGTGTGTAAGAGTTAATTAACGGGGCTTCTTTATAGCAGTGAGCTAGAAAACTATCAAATATGAAAGCACATTTACAGCTATCAGAGCTAAGGAAATCATAGGGCTAAACTGCCACGGCTCTCTGAAGTAAAGAATTTTTCAGGTGTTTGCCATAAGCTTATTACCTTTTCACGTTCCTCCAAACCAAACAGTATTTTGATTCTTTCAGTGCTAAGCAGCCAATCCAATATCACTGGTCCAAAAGCATTCTTCCCATGCATCTCTGCTCAACCGTCTTTCTCCTGGGAGAAGGATCTGATATGTTTTTTTGAAAGACTTAAGACTGACATTTGCAGTCAGCCCAGCTAAGGCTTTTTTATGTAAAGCTAAACTTATTTAATCCTAAATCAGTCACATGGGAAGAAGTCTTTCTGAATCCTGAGGGATTTTGCAACCACAAACCAGATCCTCATGCTGACAAACTCAGTAGCAGAACTACATCCATTAATGGGAGCGGGAGCAGGAATAGTTTACTCTCTTTGGTCTAAACCCATGCAGCAAATGTTTCCTGTGTATTTATGGTATGCTGAAATGTACATAAGTTTTTGCTTATCTGCAAACATAGAACAGCAAGGGTATCTCTGTGTCTCCTCCTTTCTTCATTGTATACAGCTATGAAGCAGCCAGGTAAAAATATGCCTCATCAGTTTGTCTGAATGCTAGTGAACACTCCATGACTACCAAATTCCTTCTTGGTAGTTGTACCCCAAGAAGTCTTATAATGTCATACCATTTAATACTACTTTTTAAAAATGTACCCAGGAAATGCATCAGGGCAACTCTCAAACATGCTAAGGGATCACTGGGCACACCTGCATATGAAACATATGTCTTAGAAAACTTACCAGGAATAATTACATGGGAAAATTGACAAATTTAGGAAGTGTTTAGATTCAGGACTGATTTGAATGTCCAAATCCTAAAAGACACCTGAAATGTTTGTCTATGTAAGGAGGGTATGCCATACTGAGGTACTTGATGGAAATAGTGCCTACTTGGCTGGCATACAAATACTCCCCTCGGTGCAGCTAAATCATAACCACATGAAGATCTGGATACTTCATGAATGCTGTTTTGTACCTAACCTTACTGTTGACTCCACATTATCCTCTGTAGGAGTTGTACACCCAAGTTAACGGATGGCTAACAGTTACTCCTATGATCTCCTTCATTCATATGTAGTTACTCATAAATATATTTTCATATTGGATTCTTTAAGAAGACGTAAATTGCGGTGAACTTCAGAAGCAGACAGGACCCATTTTCAGTACAATATTTTTAATCACTTGGATGCTAGGCTACACTTGCCATTTTTGTTGAAAGATCCTACAAAGTAATTTAATTCATCCCTCAGCTAGTATAAGCACATTATACTCTCAAAGTCTGTAGCTAGTCCAGCTGCAAGGACTCAGTGGATGGAGCTTCCTCCCTTGCTTTGAGAAAGGAGGATCCAAAGCATAGTAGATTCACTGTCAAAAGGTTTGTCATGCAAATTTGTCATGTCATGTTAAACTTCTCTTCTGATGGCAAAGTAGTGATCCTAGTTCTGCCCTTGATAACCCCTCTTCTTTTAGTATTTCCTGTTCCTCTTATAGACATAAATCAGTGCTGGGAAGAACCTGCATTTGCAGCTTGCATCCAGAGATAGCTGCTGTGCTTTTATCTTGGAGCTGTAAACAAAACACAGCAAAGCAAAACCACACAAAGAAAAATGTTGTCCACTTCTTGCATGGCTGAATAATCCAAGATCATCACAGGCATTACTTATCTCTCTGGAGGACATTCAAGATCTAAAGCATTTCACTTTGTAAGTCTCTTTGGTGAAGCAGCTGCAGCTTATTCTTGAGGATACATGGGAAACAGTACTACTACAGACCTTTAACAAGGACCTTTACCAGTGTACACACTGGACTACGGAAATTTGTTTGACAAGCTGTAGAAGAAAACAGGGGTGTTAATGCAGGAGGATAAGTTGGGCTATACAGACAAGGTGATGAATTCCAACTAAAAACAATACATGATTTCCTCGGAAATTATATCAAGTCAAATATTGCAATAACTGAGAAGAAACAATAAACCATGTCCATTCAGCATTGTGAACATCAGTCCCTGGTAAAACGTAGAGTGAAGACAATTTACAGTGTGATGGTTGGGAAGAAGCTTACTCCAGTAGGCTTTGAACAAGATTAGTTTACCTGTGCCTTCACACCTAAACTTATTTCTTTCATTAATCAACACTACTGAAAAGGGCACGATAAGTATCTGCATGTTCTCTTCTATTGAGTTTGAGCACTTTCACATCCACTGCTAGGGTAATTGGGGTGTAAGAGTTAAGAATTGAAGTGACTTATTCAAACTTACATAGAAAAAATGTGATAAATCAGGGACTCATAAGCACATCTTCCAAATGATGGCTTATCCAGCAGTACAGCCCTGCTCATAATGTTACTCTTCTTTGGGTTTTGGATGTCAAAGTATGTTCTTTCTGCTCTGGATTAACTTGGAACAATGTTATTCCCATATCAAAACTAAAAGAAAACAAGCCAAAAAAAAAAAGGTAGTTCCCATAGTGGAATTTAAATCTTGACAGTGCAACATGCTACTGGGGCATTAACTAGCTTGGACAAAACCCTGAAGAATACAGAGAAAAATACCTCAGTGCCAGCTGCTGCAGTTAAAATGAATTAGACTGGAGTTAATAGAAAATTTTGATTTCTAATTTTCCTCATGCTACAAGAAGTCTTAGGGACTACAGCATTGAGGACAAGCCCTTCAGTCTCCTCCTCAGCCAAGAACAAATCAAAATATTCCTCAGAATTAATACAAGGGTTTCCTCACAGCCATGCTGAAAAGGCTAGGCCAAGTTCCCCATCAGCAAATCGAGCTGATGTTGGTTACACTAAGGCTTTGTTTAATACCTGTTTACCTGTAGAGGGAAAACGTTATGTAAGAGTGTGTTACTGATGAGAAGATCACTACCAAGCAGACTGCTGATAGGTTCCACCAAATTACCATTGGGAAGTCGTAGAAAATCCTAGGTAGAAATCCTGTTATTGAGTAAGCATAAATAAATACAGCCACAACTCTTCATCTGAAAAGGAAAAAAGGGAATGCCAAGCTTCTGAGCAGTATGTTAGGTGTTGTTCTCTCACATCAGTTCAGAGGATGTGAGATGCTCTTTCCTTTTGATTGTACTAATGTTTAAATGCACCAGAATCCCCTTGAGACCTCAAGCAGAGGTGTTTGGAGACAGAACGGCAATGACTATTAATCCGTGCTTTGAAGTCAATTCTCCTACTAGGCAGCACTTGTAACAGCATCAGAAATACAATAGAGCCAACTAATGTCTGAACTATCTAGCGCTGAAGCCCTGCAGGGGAGCCCTTTGTATAGGAGCTTTCAACATGTGAGCTAGTTCTGTCTATCATTTGGAAAAGACAAGAGGGGGTAGTGCTGTGATTCAGGCATTTTGGGATGGATTTTTGGCAGGATTTCTTGTTTGTTTGTTTTTATGGGCAAGTTTAATACTAGCCGGGAAGTGCAACAGCATAAAGAGAGGGGGCCGTTTTTGCAGATTTCTTTTGGAAAGTTCAGGATTACAGTGGTGAAAGGCTGCTGCAGGCAAATTTGAATCCTCTTTTACAACATAGCGAATGACTGGAATAAACTCTACTGTGATTCAGAAGCCAAAGCTTTAAGCTGTTTATCAGAGGTTGTATTATAGCAAGAAAGTGGCTGGGAAGGGTGTTTGCTCTGTTTTCATAACAGATTGGATTAGAAGAGAAACAGATCTCATTCCAAAAGTTAACTTACTTTAATATTGATGATAATGATGATACTTGGGTTTATTTCAGATGCACAGGTAAAGATAGTATGCCTATGAATAAAGCTGAGGAGCTGGACACCAGAATTCTTCAGGTCCATTCAGACTTTAAGGACTTTTTGAACAAAAATTCAGGATGACTGGCTTCTGCTACTGATAATTCCGCTTACCTCATTGGTAAGCTAGGTGGCCTTGGCATCCTTTCTCCCTTATCTTCACACCATGATAAGATAATGTATATCCTGCTATCACATATGTTTAATTGTTTTCTCTGTTAGAAGAGTTGGAACACTAACTTTCAAAATGTGGGTTTTTTTTTTAAAAAAACCAAACAGTTAAGATTGCTACAGAATCACTATGTAAAGAGATATATAGCCACGCACTTGAATATGTTTTCCAAATGACTGCTTACTGTATTACCTGAAATATTTACATTTAAATTTTAGGGTCACTGTTAGAAAATCAACTAAAAGATGACTTTGCATAGTTATTAACCATGATGTCTGAGCTTCATGGTTTAGTAATTCACAGGAGCATAACAATCATGAATACCTGTGAAATGAAAGTTAACTGCAGATCAAGTCTAATAGGATGGAAAGTTAATTAAAAGAAAAAAAAATCTTATCATATTAGGCTTTCCTCTGCTATGAAGTAAGACGTTATATGGTTAGATTTTAATAGGAAAGTCTATTACTTTCTCACAGACTCTAATTTCCTTTATCTGTATGAGCCATAAAATTTTCTCATGCACATTTTTTTTCTGATGAATTCATTATTTCTATTCATATTCTTATTCTAATTGATGGTCTTAAGCACAAACAAAACAGAGATGGAACTGGAAATATTATGTTAAAAGAACAAACACTTTACTTGGGTAATTCTGCTATTGGCAAAACTTGCAGCTTTGAACTTTGTGAATGAATTAAAAAGGCGTTCAAATTCTAACCTTAGTACCCTGAGATTTACTGGCTTGTTAGGGTATTAATGAACAGCACTGTTTTGAAGTTAGAAGAAAAGTTTCACCTTCAAAAGACTCATTATAAACACTTGAGCCTGTCTGAGTCCTTCCTTGCCTTTTGCAAAAGGACACTAAACATGGACAGGCACATGGACCAACATTATGCTCGAGAAGAAATGGCAGATTTGCCTGTTATTCCCAGGGCCTAAACAATGCATGCTAGTCTTTCATTGTAAATTTAAGTGTTTAAGGCAAAGTGGCTTCTTTTCACAACCTTCCATGGCATTGAGTTATCCATCAAAATGGAAGCATGCCAGAAACCAAATTATCAACTGCTTGATTGCTACTACATGTTACACAGGTACATGCAAAGGACACTTTCCTTCTCAACTTCTAATCATTTCAGGTGCCTCACTCTTGGATATGTGAATGCCCCGTGTTTTCAGAAGTTTGTCTTTGCTTGTTTATTGGCGAATGAATCCACACAAGACACTCAAATAAATAACTCTGACATAAGTTGCCATTGCCACATTATAGCTCCATCACAATTCCTTTTTATTATCTTATTTCACTGTCTGGTAATTTAGTAGTTGTAACCTCAGCTGGAAAATACAGAGAAAGGGAACCAAGTGGCAATTCAAACATATAACTACAAAGAGAAGAATTCAGCACAGAAGCACTAAGCTTTGGGATAAGATGACAGCTGTATGTGCTCTGTCTTCATAGGTAGGGAGGCAGTGCATGGAGTTAACTGGAAAAGCACTTCATTTCTGCTCTTTCCTCAGCTTCACCTTTCTCTTAGAAAAATATATTCCACTTTGAAAACTCTGCCATGGGGTTCCACGCTTATTATGTCTCAGTGGATGCATTTCCAACTCAAAAAATATCTGATCTATTTCCAACTCTAAAGATACTTTTCATACCAACTCTCTGCCAACCCATGTTTGGGATCTGAGAGTCAAGTTCAGGTCTCCTATCATCACCACTCATAAGGAAAGACTGTAGGTCACTGTATGCCTTCATCGACCCTGTAGCTACCCTATTGCCTTCAGTGGTTTTAGAGAAATATGACTGACTAAACTTGTAAATTGGATGTAAGTAAATGAGTCCACTGGAGAAGTGAGAAACAAATTGGAACCCAGCCTCCAACCCCAGTGCTGTGCAGGCTCCACGGGGACCAACAGGATACAAAACCATTAAAGCCAGTGGACTGGACTCTATAAGCAAACACACCTATCAGTGAGGATGAGGACAGACTATTTGTTTGCTCATCTACAGCATTCAGGTATAGCTATGGGTGAATTTGTTCCTTTTGCTTTAACAAATATGGATTTTCATACTGGAAAAAATTTATTTAGAAACATTTCCTCCCCTTTATTAGTGAAATTCTTCTTTTAACCTCAGCAGTAATTTTTCCTCCTCCCAACCCTGCAACTGTTCCGTGCCCTACAAATCCTGTTCTCCATGCATCTCTCAAATCTTGTCCATGTTTCTCCAACTAAAGCTTATTAGTGAGTCACCTAAGGAAGCATCATCCTAACCTCTCTGATTAAGATATTTATAAAGTGGAGATACCAGTATTCATCCCTCTTACTAAAGGTCTGAAAAACTTCTTTTTAATACCTGCAAAACATTTTTGAAGTCTGAGATAAACAATGCTACTGAAGTACTAACAGTACATTTCTGGTCAAACACGGTACCTGACATACAGGGCTGGGTGTTCTGTCAGATAAGACCAAGAAGATCCAGAACACTATCAAGTGCAGAAACAAAAATGGAAGTTGCAATTACTTACTTTAAAGACAGAACATATTTTCTAAGCAAAAGGGGGGTTCATCTCTGCTCTCTTCAAGAATACTAATGTGCAGAGCACAGATGTACCAACTGGGCTCAAAAAAGTAAGTGCAAGTCAGAAGCTGCCCGATCTCAGAAACCCAACAGGCATTTCTCATGTATTCAAGCCACATAGAATGAAGTAGAGCACTGTAATGAAATACAGTAAAAAATGCAGATGATACGCACCTTATAAAAACAAGCTGTTGTACTCTACAGCTGAGCTTTGAAATGCTCAGGCTGAAGTCTCTCCTCTATGTTAAACCATAAAGATTTTTTTTCCAGACTGTGATTGAAGGTCTAGCCAATTCTACACAGTGATTTTTTTCACATATAACTATACAAACTCAGCCCTAATCCTACAAACTGCTAAATACTTTCTATTTTCATTAATCCCAGTGAAAACTGAAGGCACTCAACATCTCATCAGGCTGCCATTTTTTCCAGCCATGTGGTTAATGTGATTAGTAACTATGCATGCACATGCATATATACAGGAATCTACACACAATTTTTTGAATTTTTTGACCGTGAAAGTATTTAATTTGCATCCAAGTTCCAAACTGTTATGGAGATCCAAGTGCTAACTGCTTCCTTTTTCAAAAGAAAAATCAACATCCCATTCATAAATGCTCTGGACAAAAGGTTTGGAAGAGAGTTATAAACAAGTGAGGAATGCAGTGAAAAATGTTCTGCTGTTGGTATTTTAAGCCTATTATCAAACGTAGTCTCCCAGGAATTGCGTGATTTGCTACTCACCTGCAGCAGTTTTACACTGATTATAATGCTTATATGCATTATTGCTAACTGACATTAGCACTAAGTGAGAGGTAGAGCATGTGCGTAATTTCTTACAGTAGAATCACAGAGGCCTGAAATGTGACATGCAGGCCATCTCCTGGGGACCAGTACAGGGTATTACCAGCACTCTGTTCTCATACCTAAGATATTTCCTAGAACTATCTGAAATCTGTCATCATATTATGTAACTGAATAATACTTATGTTTTTGAAATATATACTTATACATATATATGTACTATGTATTACATACATATAGATATGTTTACACACACATATATACATATATATGTATACATACATACACATGTATATATATATCTAAAAAAATATATTTCCCTTAATTCCTATTTCCAGCACCTTTCCCAGTGCTCCAGTCAGAGATCCAGAGCTCAAATTTCTTGGATTTTATAAAAGGAAACTGCATTTGTCATCCCTTAATCCTCTGTTGCAGAGAATCTCTTTCCTCCGCACCAGTTCCCTATGCTTATTAAGCTTTCCAACTATTTTCAGAACTCAGGCTGTGTATAAGCAGAGGCTTCACTGTAATGGAGCAGAGAGATAACAGTGCCTCTCTACATGGCTTTGTCACTGCTACCCCTGAAATGATGTGTACAGTTCTATGCATTTCATTACCAGAAAAGAACAGCACAAGACAAAAGAGAAAACTGATAAAGAGCGGCTGTTCAACAAGGAACAACGATCATTGCTCTAAGCTGATGTCTAAAATCTTTAACTTCACTGTAGATAGCTCCATTGTCTTCTTTTGCATTTCCTGAAGTCTCTCTTGAATAAGAAAATTAATGTAATGTGACACACCGCAGTAAAAGCTGTCATTGCCCTAACATGACTGGATCCCTAGAAAAATGACCTCCTGGAGTGTGTATCTGACAGAAGGTTTAAGAAATCTGTAGAATCAAAATGCAACCTTTGTTTAAAAGTGAAGGAGAGATTAACTGAGGTTTGAAAGTGAAAGAAGAATTAAGACTCCAAGGTCTTATTTTGAGTCCTGCCATTCAGATGTCCTTAAGGGCCTGGTCCACAAAAGGATTAACTATCTCTTGTCAGCGTATAAATCTAAAATTTAGATCTTTGAAGCAAATGTTCAGCTGCACTAATATCCACAAACCTCCTCTCAGCTGCTGGAAAAATGATGGCAATATAGCTATAAAATGTTGTTGGAGCTATTGGACATTCACACAGGCAGCCATCTCCAGGATCCAATGGCTAAAATTCATTTTAAATAAGCATGTTGAATGTGTAGCTGCCATCAGAGATTAAATTCCAATAAAACACAAGAAGCAATGTTGCTTTTATAGGGATTTTAAGGCAAAAGCAGTAGGTATCAATACCAACTGATAGTCCAAATATCATCATAAAGCTGGGCCTTCACAAAAAGTCTGTTTTTAAAAGTACTCCAAGTGGCTGTTACCTCACTTGGTGCTCAGACTCCTAATTAATTAGCTTTAATGGAAGCCAAGCAAATTTGGTACAGAAAAAGAAACAAAACTGCTCAAGTTCCTCAGGATACTTTAAACATTTCCGTGTGAATATAATGTTCTTACCCGAGGAGTGCCAAGCCTGGCAGCTCTTAAGAGTTTCTTAAACTATCTGAATTGGCAGCTCATGTTTGGACACTTGCCACCTACGAGACAGGCCAACAGAAAACTTGCAGCTTGTCATCAGGGAGGAAAGGTCATCTGGGAGGCAAAGAAATAAAAATCACCGGAAGAATAACAAATCTACTAGTTCAATAGTAGAATCATAGAATCACAGAACGGTTTGGGTTGGAAGGGAACTTAAAGACCACCTAGTTCCAACCCCCCTGCCATGGGCAGGGACACAAGTAAAGATCACACAAGTAAAGATCACACATAGATCACACGAGTAAACGAGGTATAGATGACTCAGGTTCATTTTTCCTATGCTATCAGTTCTTTGCATTTGCTGTAGAAAGCACTACCAGAACACTCGCTCTTCAGCAGAAAACTGTGTAAATATCTTTGCAGAGGAGGTAAGATAGGGAACAAACTACCGCACTAGGTTTCACCGCTCTTCCCCATGGAGGAAGAATTACCACTAACAGCGAGCTAGACACACAAATGGCTGCTTTCATCTTTAAACAATCCTGTTATTAGAATAGAGGTGCTCCACGCACAACATTTGCAGTTTGTTTTACCAGCTGTTTCTAAAAATATCGCCTTAGTGAAGGAGACTTTTTTTCCTCTCTCTCCAAAATCATTTTTGTTTGCTTCCAAGGAAAAAGTGATAGATATGGAAAACAGCATATGTGGGAAAGATCACACAGCTTCAGGGACAGACTTTTACCATTGCTATTTAAAATATAATGAAAAGCTATGAATGAAACAACTGAAGATGCTGAAATACACTGGCACGACTCCTTTGATAAAAGTAGTCAAAGGTTTTATTCTTCTAACACAATTGGTACAGAGCTAGTGACAGATGTTTCCTATGGAGAAAAGTATGGTTTAATGTTCTGGAGAACCTAACTGGGGGAGAAAGGAAGCTGAAAAAATGAAAAGGAGTAGTAAAAAGCTCCCAAGTTAGTTAAAGGTGAAGGTTACTAGTCATATATTCAGAAAAGAAAAAAAAAGAGACAAGTGTAGTGAAATCCCCACACAATACTTATGACTACAAAACTTGTTTACTTTGTTTCATAATAAGATACTTTGTTAGAATGTGAACTTTTAATTTTTTTAAGTTTTTTTTTAAAGCATCAATTTCAAAATGGAAAGGCCTTTTAAGACAAAAGTTGAAATTTGCATTTTAGGAGTCATAAAACATTTTCTTGTTTTGGATTTGGCACAGTTCAGAAGAAACTGGATGAAGTCCCCACAATACTTTGCCAACACCAAATCTTCACTTTTTATCAAAAAAGAACTAGGGCACAAATATTTTCAACTACCTTCCAGTCTCTGTATTCCCTTTGGGCTTCTATGGCGTGTTTAAGCATGTGAAGTAAAGGGTTTCAGGCAAACCTGAAAACCTCTCGGTTATCTTATCAGAAAATAAAGCTCAAAAGTTATGCATCATTTCATGCTCAGAGGTCACTCACTCTGCTGCTCCGTGGGGCATGTCGCAGTGTTTTTTTCCAGGGGAAGGCTACCCATCAACCACTGGAATAAGGGCAGATCTGGTAGTACGTCCAGTCTACTGTACAAAAAAGTACTTTTTTTTGTTTCAGATACATACATACTCCCGCCAAACTGCCAACTCCCTTGACTTTCTCTCAAGCCATCAAACCCTCCTTAACGCTCCCCACAGCTCTCTGAGAGTCCCCAGTTCCGTGACAGAGATAAGTGATTCAGAACCTCACCAAAGGCACCTCCCTGCTGCGAGTTCAGATGTGTGCCGGAGGTCCTCTACTTCAGACTATGCCCAGACCTCAAACCCAAGAGTCACACTCACCTGCATTCACAGAACGCCTCCCCCCAAAAGCTGGGATGTACTAGCTGCTTTCCAAGTTACAAGAGCTGAAGACTTGAATTAACAGAATTTAACAGAAGTATGAGAAAGAGGATAAGGCAAGATTCAGCCTATGTTCCACATTTGCTTTCAAAGCTCCTAAACAAGGTTATTCTACTCCTCTACTTCAGTTCCCCCAAATGTTCCTTTTAGCCAGAACATAAACATGGCATTAACAGATGTATAAATATACACACATGTACATGCAGAGAGAGAGCACGTGCGTGCACATGCTTTGCAATATATTAATGATCTGTGTTTCAACAATAAAAAAATTAGCATATAGGAGAACCACAGATTCTAGGAGAAATACAGATCTCCAGGTACTCCATAGCAGACTTGTTGCTTCATGGAGAAAAGTCAGAAGAAGAAATTAAAATTGTATTTTGATACACTAGAAAATACCCTGAACTAATTACAGGGCTATTTTTGCTCTTTTTGTCTGCCAAATATAAAATTTATGAAGCCCCCAATATTTCAGCAGTGAGAATCAGTAGTGACTAAAACTAGTATCTAAATTCAATCATACTGGTTTTACTACCAGGGAAAAAAAAGAATTATTGACATCCATTAAAAAAAAATAAATTAAGCTCAAAATTGCTTTGCACTTCTGCTGTCCTGCAAAGACAGAACTTTTTACTCCTTTTTGATGTCTCTGACATTTATTGTTCAGATACTGAGATGTAGTGAAACCAGTGAAGAGACAAAAGTGTTGGAATTTTCTTGTTGCTCAAAAAGAAGCTACTTTTGAGATTTTGTATGTTTTTTTGTAGAATAGTTGTAGTTCCTCTTGAATGCCAAAAGAGGAGCTGATGATCCTTATAACATCACCCCACAGGACCAAACAACTAGGTTTTGTCAGTCAGCAGAAGCAGAAAAATGAGTCCTTGAGTGTGGCTCTTTTGTGAGGTTTTAATAATGTATTCATTAGCACAATTAAAATGCAGAATAAAATATGTTGTCAAATTAGTGACATCTGAGATTTCAAATCGAGTCAGTCTAATTTTTTGTTTTTGCTTCTACCCCTAGTTTCAAAACTGGTATGATCTTTGTCTCTTGCTCCTCACACAGCATTTAAGGTGTAACACTTCATGTCACTCAGGAACTGGGATTCCCAGCTGCTTACAGCTGGGATAAAGCACTGATTTCTAGCTCTTGTGATTAATAAATTGGAACTGAAATAGAGAGGCAGAATGAAGTCAAAGTAATAACCCCTTTGACATAATTATAAGCTTTGGTATCTCATGATCTACTTCAGCTGAAAATGGAAGCAGAATAGGTTTTCCTGCTCTACCGAGGTATCATTCCAGGTCTTGTAGTTCATGTGAACATCAGTACCTTTGGGCTGCATGTACTTTTGGTACATAAGGCACCTTCAGGTCTAGGCATGATGCCCAAAAGAAATGTATAATAAAACCCTTCAGAAGCAAAAGCGTATCTCTGTCCCTAGTATCTGTAAATGCTAAACATGTTTTCTCTCTAACAGCTACATCTTTTAGAAATCAGATATTTTTTTCTTGTTTAAAGCTAACTAATCAGTTGCTATAGACATTTGAGGGTCTAATATACATACATTTGCTTTTGATGCAAAATCTGTTCCTGAGTCATGTGCTAGCTCTTCTCTTCCACTGAATGTGTCATTGGCTATTTTTTCTTTCTTTCCCATATATTTTATGAAGCTGAAAATCAAAGCTAACAGGGACAAAAAGCAAGTCCCAGCAGGTTGAAAATATCATATCTTAGTATTTTAGACATGTGTCAGCTTGATAACATAGGCACAGCACTAGAGGGATTGCCAGAATGTGACAGTGCACATGGCTTCGAGTTTAGAGAACATGCTTTAAAAAAAGACTGGAAGGCAGCAAGGGCAAGGTAGCCAGACTGTGGGTCTGATCCTGATCTCCTCCTGATCTTAAATGTAAAACCAGGGAAACTTACACCAGCTAACTCGGGCTGGAGAAACTGTGAAGTTTTTGAAGCAAAATTCTGATCAGGATGCAAGTTCAAGTGATGGAAGTGCTGATATAAAAGATCTGTATATTGCAGTCCACTCATGGCAATGATTTATGTAGCCTGTGCATGGTTCATTCCATTGCATGTGTTAACTGTAGAGGAAAAAGTGATATTTAATGAAAATGATGCCATACCAGTGTTCGTTCCCTGACATGAAAATATTTGGCTTTTGTATCCTTCACTTGCTTCTCTCTGCATTAACAGATTAGGAGTTGTATCTACTTCGTAAAAATATGCAATAATGTTACTTGTCACAGCAAGTGAAGATAACACTTAGTCTTAAAACCTTAACTATAACATAGTTTGCTTGTACCTTTTTGGTAGTTAGCAGTGCAGTAACATTTTGGTGCATTGCACAACAATTTGCACCTGAATATCAAAGTCCATTAAAATATTAACTAAATCTCCTCCTTTCCCTTCATCTCCATCGCATTAGGCTAAGAAGTATTTCATTTACGTGGCCTTACAGGTAGGCAAATGAGCAATATAGATGCACAGTCACAGAAGGAATCAACAGCAGAGCTGAGAGCGGCACACCGGAGTTCAGGCTTTTTATCCTTGGCTTTAACAACTCAACCCTCAGCTCTCTCCCTTGCTCAGTGACAAACGTCACGAGAGCTGAAGCCAGCAGCCTGCCCTGAGACAGAAAACAAAAGTATGAACTAACTATTTCGAGTGCCAGAAATCCATATATACACTTAGTGGGATAAAACAGAGCACAACAGGACCTTCCATGGCATCTCCTGTGCTTGAGCGAGCCTCTCGCTCCCTGCAGTGGGAGGGCTAGTCGCAGGCATCACAGAGGCTACATGAGACGAACAAAAGCAACCAGTCAGCAGGACACAGCAGCTTTAACACAGCCTGGAGGTTACTGTCCTGGTGTCTGGACACTTGATTTACTCATTGAAATACTCCAATACGAAGGTTACCCTGAACTTCATGATGCAGGGGGCTAAAACTCCGATTGTTCTGCTCCAATAACCTGTGACTCGAGCTAAAAAATTTATTTCTTTTGCTGTTAGCTTCTTAACAGGACTGTTCTGGTCTATCTGACAGAGGGCAGCATTACGCAAAACCATGAGCTTGTTGATTATAATAATGTAATTTTATAAGCAGTTGCTTCATTTAAGCAATTGCCAGGAAAAAGCTTTAGATTCGGTAGGAATTAATAGTTGTGAAAAACACATAGACATCTAAAATCTAAACCATGCAGACTTTAAATATTGATTCATTTTTGCTATAATTAGTAGCACTCAGTAATATTTCTCAGATCATATATGAATTAAGAAAACTGAACTGAGCATAAGATCATTGGTTCTTATTGGTGAAAGAAAAGCTATCTTCTTTTTATCCTTCTGCAAGTACAGGAAACATATCTCGGGTAAGTTAAATGAAAAAATTAAATGACATAATTCCATGTTGGAGACCTGAACATATCCCATCACTTCCCTCTTCTGGTACCTCTTAGCTTAAACAGGTAAGCCTTATATCATGCTCTTGTGAGAAAAGTTTACAGATTTCATCATCTCATCTTCCCTGCAGAACAAACTAATTCCTGCAAAACAACTGGGATTTTAGCTAGGCTAAAGGTATGTTTAACATGCATTGTGTGATGTTGTGAACATTATCTGCAAGAAAACTAGCTGCCTCTTGCCTCTTCCTCCACTAACTTGAGCTGATCCACTGATGCCAGCTGATCTATCCTAATGTAGTGAGGCCTTCTGTGCCACTAACGTGGCTAGTACATTCACCGGGAACAGAATGAAGGATAGCAGGAAATGCACCACTGTACAAGCCAAAGGATGTTCTTTCTAAATAGTGTTTCAAGTCTAAGCAGACACCTGAAAACTCAGCTTGTTTTCTTCTGCCTTATGCATTATTGCACATTTATGATGAATATGGCAGAAGACACTCCAGGTGCGTTTCCAGAATTGTGTTCAAGTTACACAAGTAAACATCAGCAAGACAGTTTTTACCAGTATCAGTAGAGGCAGACATCACACAGTGACAAACAGAAGGCTGACCCCATAGAGTGAAGATGCACTACTCTTAGAAATCTTAAGTACGTCCTACATTTTTGTTTCCTAACTACAAATGAACTATGCACACTGGATTTCAGAAATACATTCACATAGATATCATTTCAGTTAGCACGTGCACAGTGATATTCCTTTCCCAAGACTGCCTTTTGTAAAAAGGCCTAGGTACTTTCCTTTTAACATACAGCCTGCAACCTGCGTAGCGTTTTCTGGTGCCTAAAGCACAGATAACAGGAGTTCTTACTCTAAGACGTCAGCATGCACATACAAATCCCCTAAAAGGCTGTATAAGAAGGCACTTTAGCATTATGCCAGTAAACCATTTCTAAGAGTGAAATGATAAGAGCTTGAAAACTTTCCAGCTGCAAACTTTGTCTTTCTTAAGAAGCTGTGTGGACATTTTGCAACTTCCAGCCCGAAGCCTCGGGGTGACACTCAGAACATCATTCAAAGCTTGGTGCCCTTTTGTGGACCCCCCTCGGGCAGGTGGGGAGGGAAGGAGAGGAAGGGAAGGGAACGGGAAGAGGGACGGCAGAGCGGTGGGGAGCTGAACACCAGCTTACGAACAGAGAACAGAATCACATAACAACACTGAACCAATGGACTCCAAGACACACTGACAAGACAGATGGACACAGACAAGACGTAAGATCGCTACTGAGAAATAAAAAAAGAGGAAAAAAACCCATAAAATAAAGTAGATATATAACGCTGAGGCTGCGAGAAACAGCCGACGGTACTGCCATAACTCTTCCAAAAAGAAGAAATTATAATACAACTAAAAATTAAAATTGAAACGATATCCCCCCAAATCATACACTACGGACTTGCTCGGTTAGCCTGAATGCGTAGCTCTGATGAAACACAAGATGGCGTCATCACAGCCCATGCACCGATTAATGAAGGCCATGGTTAGTTAAATCAGCTAAACTACAGCATGCCATAAAAATGATCTTGCACTGACCCAGAAATAAAAGATACGACAGATACTCTGCATTGCAATAAAATTCTTTTTATGCCATCTGCGGTTTGTAGGGCTTTCTTTGTTGGAAGAATTTTTCCTGGGAGAACGCAGGGGTAAAGGGGGAGTCTTTTTTTCCTTCTGGGTGGTTTTTTCTCTGAACTCAATTAAAAAAAAAGGGGAAAAGGGAAAAGACAGGATAGAGACTTTGCAGAAGTTTAAAAAAAGGTAGGGAGAAGAGAAAATAAAAAGAAAGGAGGGGTAAGAATCTTCATTCTTTTGCACACAACTTTCTTGGGATGTCTGAAAATGTGGATTTCTTAAGGATGGCAAGAAAAGATTTTGTTGCCTTTATTGGTTTGCAGATCTATATCTCTTTCTTGAGATGATTAAACCATTATTTTGTTGGAAGAACTCCAAAAATATAAATTGAAAAGTACAGCAATGATTTTAAAAATTATAAAGTAGCGGTATGGCACCAGTACGAGCCAAAAAAAAGGGAAAGAAATATAAAAGAAACTAAAATATCAATCACCAAAAATTCATGCGGCACAAGATGAGGTGAAACGACAGAAAATGTTCTTCAAATATATACAATGTATATATCTATCTATATATACACGGAGTACGTGTGTATATATCGATGGATATACCTGTATAATTTTTTTATTCTCCCTGCCCCACCCTACCCCAAGACTAATTGGTAGATGAAACTATCAATTAAAAGTAAACAAATCAATAAAAGGAAGAAAGAAAAAACTCTAACAAAAAATAAATTAACGTGCTTCGTTCACCAAGAAATAACAATATCATGCATCTGGCCACGCCAGCGGATGCCAGGGTTAGATGAAGGCATGAATTTCTGTGTAAACATGTGATTGGATGATAGGGGCTACTGCTGATATTGGTCACTTATTACTTTAGCTTATACACATATAAATATATATGCACACTGAATATATATGCATATATAGATAAAATATCCTCGTGGGTGGGGCCTTTGGAGCTTACAAAGGAAAAAAGATCAATATGCTGAAAACCAAACTCAGTAGAAATTCCTAATATAAAAAAAGAAAACAAAAATTCCTGTAAGTCATCTGCATGATTGATTAGTAAAACTTGTTCATTTGGTTTTGTTTTGGCCATAAGACTGTAGCTAGGAAATTCCATCAAACAAGTGATGCTATTACACCCTGGGAAGTGCTGTGGATCAATCCCCTTCCTTTGGGTCCGTATGGTATTCAGCCTGCGAGATGGGAAGCCTAATTGTTTGTGTATACTGAGGCATGCGTCCAACTTTAAAAGCTATTTCTTGTTCACAGCATGAGAAACGGAGCAGAACTCCTGCTTGACAGAGGGAGAGACTGGAGGTAACTGGGCACTAGATTTGTGGGGGATGTTTCTCTGAGGAGAGCAATGAAAATTCGCTGGGTGCTTCAAGAAGGTTGATGCAGTTTATGGAGGACAAGAGCCAAAGCAGCATTTCTCTTGGTTTCTTCAGTCAACGTTTCTTCACTTCCAGCATACTGCTTTTTGTACTGGGCTGGCTGCTTCTAGACTCTTGGAAGAGATTCTGCTTGTTTTCTGCAAATAAATGTCTGACCCGGGCAGCCTGCAGGTACCCGGTTCTGCAGCTTACATGGGTGGAAGCTTGATTGTCCTAGCCCCTAAATCAGGAGCCTGAAGTGGATGGGTACAGGCCAGTAAATTATAGATACAGGCACCATACCTGTAGGATATGTGTCTTCTGTGTATGGGTATATGCTACAAGATACTGTGCAACTTTCAGTGCAAAGAACTGTAGATTTTGGTATCTCTATTGCTGCCTTCAGTCCCTCATGGGAAAGGTTTACCAGTCTGATTAGACAACGCCAGCCTTATGACATATGACGCCTTTTGGGAAACACAGAATAAATTTCTCTGGAAAAAAATCACCTAGGAAATTGTTGAGCTGATAGGAAGGGAAAGCTGGCAACTGCACCAGGGAAGACACATGGGCTGTGTCAAGCCAGGAAGCTAGGATTAAGCCCTACAGACCATTGCGAGAGGTTGCATTATGGTCTTCAGGCTAACTGGTGAGCATTTGGGCCTTACTGTTTTGAGTAGTGCAATGAGCAGCTTGGGCTAAGATCCCAACCAGCTGCCCAGACACCAGCATCCAGCCTGCCTGGTGCCAGAGCACTGCACTAACGGACATGCTTAAACGGGAACAAGGGAAATGGTATGAGGAGACACCAGCAGCTCTTGTCAGGAAAGCGTAACTATAATCCTCAAGGCTTTGAAGTCAATAAGATCAGATTGTAGGGGTGCTCCTCATTTGACTGGAAAGAGATATATGCTTTCTTTTTTCATGCTGGCACAGTGCTTCCTAGTTAGGTGAAAGATATTTCCCTTACAAATCTTCCATTCTCTGAGAGTGGCTGAGTGACCAAAACAACACCACAGAGCTGTGTTCAAAAGCACAGAGTCAGAACCCTGGCTTCAGCTTTGAGGAACTTGAATATTTGAGCCTCAGATCTCCCCGCAACAGGCCAGAAGAGAGTCCTGTACTTATACCAGAGAAAAGCATCATGTTTCTGGCACAGAAACCAGAAGGTTTTTGAACACGTACTGGGACAAGCGACATTTCCACAGACATAAGAGAGGGACTGCTTTCGACTAAGTAAATGTTTCTTCAGGGCAGACGAACAGTCTTATGCCCTCTGTATCATTTACAGTAAGCCATTCTGGGAGATCTAGAGATCTAAGGGTATCTGGGCTTGTCTGCTATAAGATGAATAGCAAGTATTTTTTATCCCTGAACCTGCAATGGCTTCATTTTCATTATGTAAAATAGAAATAGGTTTTGGATTCACAGCTGTCATTGCCACAACTTGTTAGAATAATTTCTTAAGCATACATATGTGTCTACAGGGGATGCCTGTAGGCTATCTCAGTCAGGACAGGTCCTGTGACAGCTCCTGGTTTCTAAACAAGGGGATCTACAGAAATCCCAACAGAAATCACTTTTGGAGGAGGGGGACAGAGTGGTAGCCAGACTGCTGCAGTGAGTGTGTCAAGCTAGCCAGGAAAATCCTGAGGGGAGCGGAGTGAGGAAATTGCCTTTACACCACCTTCTTTTAAAGAGAAGCAGGTGTCCAGATGTGGATCATATGCTTACTGAGATTCAGGTCTTGGATTCAACAGGCAATCAGAGTTAAGTGGCAGTAAGACCCTGCAAATGGTTCTCATGCGATATTTAGCCTCAAAGAGGACATGATTTTCTCTCTTTTGAACTATCTTTGAGTCCACCAAAACCAAAGTCTTCAAAAGGACTCTGCAGGGTACTGCCTCTGATCCAGGACCAAGACCAAAGTAATATATTTAGATCTTGGGATTTGATTCTGACCCATATGAAAGCTGAAAGCTTTTGATTTGCCAGGCAACGCTCCCTGCTGCCCTTGTCTTGGTTATTGCACAGCAGGTTCATAGAGATGTTTATCATATCTCACAGCTGCAGCAGTGAGTTCAGTAACCTTTGCATTGCTGGACCAAGGCACCGAGGGTGATGGAAGGCCAAGTCCTGGCATTTGGCAGAAACTCAAGAGCTTTAAAAGCTACACATTATCAGAGCAACAAAAAGGAGCCTATGCTGGGTTAGGTCATTCAATTTTCAATTTGCTGCAAAAGGGATCAGGCAAGCCAGAAGGCAGTGTAAAATACACTGACCTGTCAACAGAACAGGATGAAGCAACTTCAAATGGGCCCAGTTTAAAAAAAAAATAATTAAATCTAAAAAATCCAAACCCACACACTAGAAAATACAAGAAAGAGAATCCGGATCTTTTCTTTCCTCGATGTACACATTTAACTACCAGATCTTGGCGTGGCCAGAATCCTGACTTGGCTGGTGAAGTGTAAAGGCAAACATATCTGCTCAGCCAAGCCAGCACCACTGGATTTTGATAAGCTGGCTCAGATTGCTTTAGTGTTCCAGAGTGGAATGACTGCATGAGTGCCTTGATACTGGCATACCATTCTACCTTCTCTGGATGCACTGGGAATGGAGACAATTAAGATAGACAAAGAAACCTAAATGATGAGCACCACAAACATTTTACTCTTCCTTCTTATTATGATGGAATGAGCTAAGTTTATGCTTTTAGAGGCAAAAAGGACCTGCATATCCCTCCTCCTTCTGGTGACTTTGTACATCAGCGCCTCTGAGAGCAAGAAACCTCAAAATCTGGAAGTGTAAATTTCATCAGCAAGGACCATCTGGGAGACTTTTTTTTACATATAATTGGGCTAACTTTTATTCTCAATTGTACAGTAATTCCTAAGAAAAGATTCAGATTTTAGTGGCTCATACGGACCACCATCCTATGGAGGAGGAGTAGGGTACAATAAAAGATACTGGATGGAATTTTCAAGAATGTGTAGAAGTTCAAGAGAGTACCTTCAGCAAATTATATTATTTTACACAGCAGATATTCAAATGTCTGTAGGCATTTATAGCTGCCAACTGTAATGCTTAGCAGGATTTTCAAAGGCAAGTAATTTTTACAAATCCAGTTTGTACCTGTTTGAGGCATTAGATTTCTAACTGTGTCAGGAAAGACGCATTTTTAGTCTGGAAAAGTTGCTCTAAAGCACTCTGAATTTTCGTGCTAAACATCCTGGTTTACCAAATTCCTCATCAAACTTTGATTTTTCCACTTGCAGTAAACATTGCTATTACAATTTCTAGCCATTGAAGTGATTTCTGCATTGAAACTTAAACAACAATAATGTACAAGAGGAGGAGTCTGATAAAGATCTCCTTTCCTCCTTTAATTGAAACACTTGGCAATCAGAATTAAAAAAAAAAAAGTCTTGAAATATTAGTGAAGCTTTAATGAAATAATTCCTATCCATTCACTTGCATGTCAGTTGTGGTACATTAGTCCTTTTAGCATGGTCCTATTAATCTCATGCCTCACTTTCATGATAATCACTGTGCTGGCATTTCATTGCTACCTTTATTTAAAAATCTCAGTACCCACACTGTTTATGCTTCACAATCTAGTATTATTTGGACTGCTTTTCTGCCAGATGGGGAGTTGAAAAACTCATAGAGATTTGTGAAAAGAGAGATGGGAGTAGGCTGAGCTATCTGTTAGCATCAGCCGTTGTGTCACTGCCTTCCCTGTCATGACAGGCAAGTCAAGAGTATGGGTGGAAGTTCCCAGCTACAAGGCAATGGCAATCTCAGGTTACTGCAGGACCAAGTTCTACCAAAAAATGCAGGTACAGCATGACGAATTGAAAAGAAATATGAAAGCACTAGTCTTGGGTGAATTTTATTATTATTGTATTAATAAAATAGCTTCAGGAAACTAGAATCAGAACACTTATAATGCTTTCTTGGGATTTTTTTAAAGAAAAAAAATCATCTCAAATAAAACAAAGCAGAAACAAACAAAACAAAGCAAAAAAACCCCAACCCAAACCCAAGAACCCTAAACTATTTATATGTTTCACTTTTAAGGACAAAAAATTCTAACCAAACTCCTTCTTTTTCATTTTAATGTACACAGAAATTCGATGATGTCTGTTCTCTATTATAGAAATGCTTAACTCATGGCAAGCCTCAAAAAAGAAGACTTGAAAAAGCCTGTAAGAAATAAAATAGACTGCAGTTGCCTGCTGGATATCACATCATATATCTCACCAGAAAGAAAAGCCATCAATTTATCAAAATGTATCTGAAAGGGAGAAGTTGAGTCAGTTCCATATGGCCAGTCCTTCTGACTCTTTAATGGATACATTTTGAAGCATCACTGCAGATAACAGGGCAAGAATTACTACTAATTTTGTTATGTTCAAACTATGTTTTGGTGCTTCCCAATTTCTTTGGGCTCACAGGAAACAAAATTAGTATAAATATATTACCATGTTAACTGTATTCAAAATCCCATGGACAAATGTATCCTTTTACAGTCCATCTTCAGAGCAATTAACAAAGATTAAACAATGCTAATAACCCATTATTGCTTCACTTTTGTGTCTCTTCTGTTTTTCAAACATTCACCCTCCCCACTTCATAAATCTTTATTATTCGTCACATGCCACATTGATATTTTTGCTTTCCCACTGTGTCAGTGAAGTAACTGCTACAAACATGTGAACTATTAATTAGCTGGGATCACTTCCAGGAAGTTTGGCTTTCCATGCAAACAACTTTATATGAACCAAATAGTGACTACGCATCTGTGTTTTGTTGTTGCCCAGTCCATGGGATCTGATGCTTGGCTGTATAGTTTTTATTTTATATAGAGTGTATATATACATAAGTGTATATATATATACATATACACACACATATATACATATATAATTATATATGTATACATTCACACAGATAAAAATATATGTATGCATTGTTTTTTGCAAATGAAATCAGAAAGCAAGCAAAACAAGACTGACCTGACTTACCTGTACTGGGCTCACAGTCAATGAAATCTTCATCATCACTGGAACATTCAGCTGATGAAACGATGTCATCCGTTGTCTGGCATGTGAAGGAAAGGAATGAAAGAAAAAGAACAGAAGAAAAAAAAAATATAAGATACTTGCAAGTCAAGAGGCTGTTACAGAGGCAGCTAAGTATCCTAGAAAAAAAAATGTTTCAGAATTGCAACTTTTGAAATATTTAACTTGTACCAAGCATTCCAGATATGCTTGTGTAAATGTGCCCTCCATGGAGCCAGAGTCTCCTGTTGGAGGAACAGTGCTTATCCTGTGCTGTTGAATATTTCAGGTGTGCACAGGTGCAGTGTGCCTGCCGGGCTGTTTAGGTTAGCAAGCGGATCGCACTGTGCTGTTGAACACAGTCAGTACAGCGGGCTACGACACCTGCTTGGCTGGCAAACCGTCCTCCGACAGCCAAAGTAGATGTGTCCGGTTGGAACGTGCTGGGCTCCTCAATAAATACCAATACCATGTAGGGCCAGCCAGAAGGCACTTACTGAGAGACTTACCGTATGAGGCATGTTCAGGCTGAACATGCTTTCTGCAAAGAAAAATGTAGAAGATAGATAATATGCGTCACCCAGGCAGTGAGCAGCACTCTCACTGAGGTAATTCCTGCTCTGCTAATGCACCTCTTGGGCTGGGAATCCTTTGTATTTACCCAGATAGTAAATATCTATGCAACCCATTTGTTGCACGATGAAGAACTGCTGCATGTGTCAGGTATGCCCAACATGCAACCTCATCTACTTGCTTGCCAAGAGAACAGGGATGTGGCTGTGACGGGGCTGACAGGCTGGAAAGTCTGGTTCTGAAAGGCTTAAACCAAACTGTGACTGTTCACGGCCCTCACAGGTTTCGGCACATTCCTTTGCATTTCCAGCTGGTGATATTTTCTTTCTTTCTTTCTTTCTTTTTTTTTTTTTCTCTGCTGGTCTAATTAATGAGCAGCATGTACTGCAGCATGTTAGAGAGAAGTGTAGTGGCATCTCTTCCCAGCAGCATCTCCTGCCCGTAATTGCTGCAATTAGTTGAATTAGTAATGCAGACCATTAGGGAGAGTCTGTGGCAGCCTCTGGACACAGGTTGTAACGTTCCTGCATGCAGTACAAAATTACCCTAGCTCAGCAGCATCAGCTCAGACCATGGCTTCTGCTGAAATTGTCTCCCCTAACAACATTTCCTTGCAGAAAGCTGCCTATTCTGCTGAGCTGTAGGATCAGTGGGATGACTCCTGAAACAAAACAACTAAAATGTTCCTCACCAGGCAGGAAGCATTGCTGAAATCTCAGCTCCTCAGGAGCAGGGCAGCTGTACTTCAGTACACTGTACTTTAGTACTCCAGGTGAATATTCCTGGGAATCTCACATCATGAGAAGCCTTCCAAATCCTTATTCCTGAAAAAGACTCTCCAGCTTTAAATAAGGTCTCCTTTACATTCCTATGCCTGCTATGGCTGTCTCCAACATGCTCCCTCTTCTATTTGCGTAAGTGTTCTGAGGTCTCAGCCTTTTCTTTAGCCTCCTGTGGTCCTAACACTATCAAGTCCCTCTGTCCCCTGCCAGAATTTCCTTGCTCTCTCCCTCTCTGTTTGTATTTCAGCTAAGGAAAAAACCAGAACCAAGCAGTCAGTCAGAAAGACCAGACTGAACACAATGTTCCTTCACTCTTGATTTCAGTGGCTTAGAGTGAGCCAAGAAAGAAAAATAGGATCAGTTGGTTGTAAATAAAAGTTATAAAAATAGAGTATCTGTAAAAAACAGCCATGAAGTAAGGGAATCCTTAGTGTACGTGTTACTTGGTCTTACCCAGCATTGCCATTTGGCAACGTTTTGTAGGATGCAATCTTGCCATAGTGTCATGCTTAAATATTTTCATTAAATACTTTCACAATCTTGCCTCAGTGAGAAGGCAAGATTAAAAGGAACTGGAGGTAACATGTACAAAGCAATTTCCTGCCTTACACGCTAAGGTCATATTTAGCATCTTCTTTCAGTCATAGATAGTGGAAGAACACTGTTGAAATCCTGGTGACTTCTCTCTTAAAACAAGCTGGCTTTAAAAGTTTGTCTGTTCAGTGAGAGGTCAAGAAAGGAGGAATGCACAAAATATAAATTTACTTTCTACAATTCTTCTGGTCCTGTCACATATATTTTATAAAGCATTATTTATCCCAAAGGACACCAAATCACTTTATAACTTATATAAACACTGATCACATCCTCCAACAGTGAAATGCAGCTGTCCCTGGGTAGAAAGATATTAGTTTTTAATTTCACCACTGTAAAGTAATTTAGCACAATAAGTCAACAAAACTATACAGCAAGAAATTTTTTAAGAAGGTGAAATGGAGCTAATGAAACTGGAGATTTATATTACAGTTGTCTAAAATACTTGTAAAAGAGTGTTAAGAATAGCACTGTGAATAAAGAATAAATTATCCATTAGTACTAGAAGACCTTGCTCAGACAGTGCGAAGACCCTGGCAATCAGTTGTGATTTCCAGGTTGAATTTAGAGCATGTGGATTTTGCTCTTAGTTGAAGGTCTGACAATTCACATGTAGGGTCTCATAGAAGAATAGTGATGATTTGCTTCAAGTAGGAAATAAACATAAAAATTTTAACAATGTATGGTTGTCACTTATCAGCTGCCATACCTATTCACTTACCCACTTACTTGCTCATATCTAAGGGCTTCATGCAACATTAACTTGGAATTAGATCCAAGTGAATTGACAATGTGAGTCAGTATTTGTAAAGAATAAGGTGTTCCTTTATAACTCTTTTTTTTTTCCTCTTGCTTATTAGGGGCATCATATAAAACCAGAAAGATAGCATGCCCAGAAAAAAACAGGTGATATTTCTTTACACAATTTACACTTTTTTTTTTTTAACTGGGGAACTCCTTGCAACAGGATACTGGTAGGTAATAAAGGTTTAGATGCATTTTGGAAGTTATTGGCCAAACTAAAGGTAAAAACATCCATCCAGAACTATTAAATACCCCATACTTAGTTTGGGAAGTCCCTGTGCCACTGACACTGGAGACCAAAGAAGTATCACTCTTTGCATTGTCCTGTTCAGGACTCTCTCCCCAGAGCCCCATGCATGGCCAGGGCCAGCAGCGGGGTGCTGGGCGAGGTGAGCCTCTGTGGCCTCTCAGCCACTCTCATGCATGACAGTTCCTGAACACTGTGGGATGAAGAATTTTGAAGCCAAGATGAGTTCTGAGCAGAAGCTGAAAAGTCATGAAGCCTGGCTCTTGTTTATCTTCTTGATCAATTCCCCATCTAATAAGCAGCTTAAAGACAGCACATGCAACATACTTACGCTGTACTCTTAGATATGCATTCTAGCTTTCCTTCTACAAAGTCCTGATGCAGCTTGTGTTGCTTCTGAACGGAGAAGCGCACAGTCGGCCAGACTCAGACAAAATGCAAATGTGTGATGTGCAATACTCTCCAACCCTGCTAACTCTGACCTGTATCTGCACTTTTTCATGAGTGGTTCCACATCTGATTCTATCAATTAATCTCTGTCCTTTTCTTCACTGCATGCGATTTCTCCTGATAGTCCAGTTTTTCCTGCTCTGTGATTGCTGTTTGTCCCATGCTGCCGATTTTGTAAGTATAAAAATGAGGGTTAGAAAAAAAAGAAAAACCTCCAGAAGTGGTGTTAGGCTTGAGTCAAGGTCATTAACAAGATCTCTAGAAACCACAGAAAAGATAAGTACGCTAATCTGTCTTGCCATTTCCTATCTTGTATTTTTAATCGCAGTACTTTCCATCATAATTCATCACTAACTGATTTTCTATTCCCATCACATATTGGTCTTCCATGCACCTTCTGCTCAGATACCAACAACTGAATCATCCCAGAGGAATAAAGCTATTTCAGTGAGAAACAGCAGCAAATTCCTGACCACAAAGCAGTCAAGGAAACCTCCAGAAGACCATAACTTCTTGTAACTGGAATCTGTACCTTTCAAAACCCTTTTGGAGCTGAGAATTTTCACTGCATGATTATTAAACTTGCTCCTTCCGCAAGACAGGAGAGGCTAGTGAGCAGCAACCCCAGAAGTCTCTCCACTAACATAATTTCTTCTCATCAGAAATGGCTCACTACGAGGCAGTAAGCAAAACCAGCTATTCCATTTCTGGTTCCCTTTCCCCATTTTTGAAATGGGGCTGATTATACTCACCCATTGGCCCCAGGGGAGGTAAATGGGTTAATTCTTTAGTGTCTGCCCAGTGATCTAGAGGTGGTAAATGCTAAACATTCTTATGTACAGGCAACATGATAGTAATGAAACTTCTCTGTATGCTACGATGGAAATGATGTTTGTGTTTTCACTGGAAAGAACATGAGAAAGAAAATATTTTTCCATTCCATATATTAGCTAAATTCTATATTAAAAATAATAATTCATACTACACTATTTTAAAATATGTATTTCATTTTTAAAGAATCCCAGCTTTGAAATTACTTGGCCCTGTATTAAAGGCCATAAAACTAAAGATAGGTATTATAATAACTTTCAATAAAATCTCTCTCTGGCAGGAACCCTTTTTATTCCTTCCTCTGAAAGATTTTTTATGGCATTTATATTATTATTTTTTCTCTCCCTCTCTCTAGTGTTTAATGAAATTGCCTTGGAATAAAACCAGGGAGGAGAAAGTGCTAAACTCTGAGTCCACCCTGGAGGATTTATGGGCATATTTACCTTCAAATTCTTTCAATTTCACTGAATTGGCTCCCCATTCCTTTCCATGAATTACTAGTTCTGTAATCACCTCCTCCTAATTATTCACTCTGAGGGCCTCTTCAATCTTGCCATGGTGATGGTTCTACATCTTTGTTCATTACACTGTACATACTGGTGTGGGATGTAAAGCGCAAGGGAAGTTGAGATGGCGTGGCGAGACCTACTCAAGATGACTCCATTCCTGTCCAATCTTCCAAGTGCCCAAAGCCCTATTTTATGTGTCAGATCCACAACCTTTGCTCCTTTGTTCTACACAAAATGGCAGGTGCTGAATCTTCCTTCTCCCAACTGCAAAGTTTTTTTGACACCTTGCTCTTTGGGTGCACCATTATTTGAGAAAGATTAAGCATGCTGAGTAAAATAAGTCCTGTCACAGAACAGCTTTATGAAATTATAAATAACACACCCAAGAATGATGGAGTTCTCACTTCTAGTGGGAGAGAAAAGACAAGGACCCATAAATTCAAACCCCAGACAAATTCCTCCAGAAGTATATACTTGGCAGTCACTTCACTCGGTAAAGTAGGATTCAATTTTCCTACTTGCCTTTTGTTTGAAACTCTTCTGCACACTGTGCACATTACTTCCAATTCAACACCGTCATTTGAAAAGCAACACTTAATGCTTTGTTGTGAGAGAAGTGTAAATCTCTTTGCCACCAAGGAACCACAATTTACAATCCTTCTTGAAATACGACCACCACAAAATGCCAGGCACAAATATCTTCCCAACAGTGGAGAAATACAGTTGTATTAATCTGAGCAGTGCATTTGCCTTTCACACTTAAAGTGCACAGAGGTGAAACTCAACAAACTTTTCTTAAATCTGACCACTTGACTCCCTCCGCTGCTCCCATACTGCTGTATTTTCCAAATATCTCAAATTTATTATGGAATATGGACAACATACCGTCTTCTGTGCATAACAGCATACAGTATGAAGGCTCCCCAGCATGGCAAAATGTTAGTGATGTTGTTCTGTCTTCCAGAAACCAATATGTTTCTCAGCAAAGAACAGGCTCAAGGCATTTGCTGCCTTGTCAAAAGAAGATAGCAGAGGAAATGTCTGTCTCATTAGGTGTCATTTCTAGCTTGAATACCTCAACCTTGTGTACTTTGCTAACTGGGCTTTTTAAAGAACTTGTATCCTGTTCACCTTATTCCAATTAAATGGGAATCCTTCATCTGTCCTTTCTACACCTTATATTTGTTTCTCACTGTTTATTTAATCTTTATTTGCAAAATACCCTGGAGGTCATTACAGTATAGCAGACCTGAGAGACTAAGCCTGGACAAATTCAAGCTCCTACATACAGATAGAAAGAATCTCCATACAAATGGGAAAATATTAAAAATGTTGCAAAAATCATAATAAGGTATTATAAAAGAAGCTGCAATTTGGGACTGTATAAACTTTTAAGGAGAGTCCTGGAACTACTATCTGTTGCTAAAGGGTATTAATCCTCTCCAACCCATTAGCACTGGATAGTACCACCTGTATTTCCTTATCACGGCACAGACACAGCCACAAAGATATGCAATCCATTTCCACCCCCACACACTGGTGCTGAGGTTATGTTTGCCTCTGCAGAGGCAAAGCATCAAAGAATACAAAACTAATATATTTTTTTCATATAGCTCGTTTGAGGTGAATACAAAAACAAGGGGGGAAAATCCTCTGTTGGTTTAAATTGGCATTGATTTCAACGAGGCTACAACAATTTACAGCAAGAGAGCATAGCTCATTACGTTTAGTTTCGGACAATTCAATGCCAAAAGATTTCGAATAATTGGAGGCAATTCAGAGAAAAGGCACTGAAAAGATGAAAGAACTGGAGAGATGAATGGGTGAGACAGGCTTAGCAAAACTAAACAACAGAGCTTGACTTAACAAGGAATAAAGGTATGATAAATGTCTACAGGTGTCACAAGGGTGTAATAAACATGAGGAAGGAAGATGAACTATTTAGGGTGCTTCAAAAAAGTAGTGGATAAAATTAAGCCAAAAAAAATTTAGGATTACTTTCAGCAAGAAAAATCTCAATAGTGATCTTTATTAACTGTGGAGAAGTCTCCCCAAGGAAATACCGGAAACCACCAGTACTGAGATTAAGCGGTTGCCCAAGCCATTCAGGTATGCATACCATTAGTGTATATGCCCCAGTGGGGAAGAACTCACCCCATCTATCTTCAGCCCAATCTAATTCACTCTAAATCAATTTGGTATTTGCACCCTCTCCATCACTATGTATATAAACACATCATTATGCATTTCTCTCTGTCATGTCAAAGCAGGTAGTAAAGCTACTCAGCACAGCTTTTCAGCTAGTTGTACTCAGAGCAAGAAGATATCATTGCTGTAGACCTAGACCTGTTCAGACCATGGGAACAAATCCAGCCTTATGTTCCCAAGACCCTGACTGGCCAGGAGCTGGTAGGTAACCAGCAGGCACGTACCCTTTTGCCCAGCAAAAGTGCATTTCCTGGCTGCGCATTCCTGGCTAGACATAAAAGCTGATTTGCTGTCAAACTCTATCATTAAGTATGGATCATGAGAGAGCTACCCCTTAGCAAAATCAGCCATTTGTCCATTACTACAGCAGACAAGAGATTAAGTAACTAGCCAGTTAAGTAATAGAAAGCAAAAAATAATCCCCCCAATTGTGTGTCAATCCAGAGTCATGGGCAGTCATGTTTAAAAAGAGCCTTGAAAGCTGAATTAGTCCTTTGAAAACTGAAAGCCTGTCTCAATAGAATCAATAGTTCATTAAGACTGTAAAGTCTGACTCTTCTCGACCAGGTTTGATGCCAAATTTCAGGGACTTTGTTCTGTCCCTAAGCTGTGCAAAGACAATGGGGAAAACTCATGTTTTGGCCTTTTGTCTCTGCCTGCTGGCAGAGGGAAGGGTGATGGTGTTGCAAGGGAGTATGAGCAGAGAAAGAAAGAGAAGGGAGGGCAAAGAGGGGAGAAAAGGAAGTGGGGAGGATTGTTCCATCTGTTGTTCAAGGCACCCTGACAGGGGAAAGAGAAGTATTGAACCACAGCAGCTTAACCCAACTTCAATGTACCTTCCCAAAAGCAGACGGAATGTAATGCTACGTGGTGTTCTGCTGATAAGCAAAGCCTTCTAAATCCTTTCAATTTATTTCTTGGCCTGAAGAAACTACATACTATTTAGGAGCTAAATAAATAAATAAAATTTCATTTCCAGGAAACTAGATTGGTTGTTTATTGATTACATATGCACACGAGTCACTTACTTTTCTGTTTCTTTCCTTTCCCAATAGAACAGTGGTCCTTTCATCTTGATCTGGTAAAGGATCAAGTGGCAAGTCTTTTCCAAACTATTCAGTGTAACCCTCAAGATTTGCAAAAGTATTGAACTGGACTGTAAAATGTAATTTCTTGGCTTAAACACAAAAGATACAGCTTTGGCATGAGAAAAGACTCTTTTTCCTCCCTTATAAACCCATTGTTCCTTTCCACAGGCATTTACCTGCTTCCAAAGCAGCACCCTGAAGATTAAAGTTGTGTGTCTATACATTGAATTTATTATCTGATTATAGTGCCTCTTGGAGTAATCACACAGGAAGAATTTTCACATTGAGTGTCCTTTCATCATTTGATACAGCTTGTTTCCCTTCCCTATTGTATTTTTATTTCTTGTTGAAACAAACCTGCCACTTGCAACAGAAACTGTCAGCCCTCTGTTTTAAAGCATAACCCTGGTTATGCAGATGGTAGTGATGCAGGTGAAAACTCCACAAGAAAGGTACACTAGGTGTACCCATCATGAACTGAATTAACTAAATAGCTTGATCCTAAAAATTAAGCTATTACAGCTGAACCCACAGCAACTCCCACCTTGAAATCAGCGAGAGCTGCTGTAAGGACAAAACTGCTGAAATTCAGGCACTGCTCAGGAGTCTGACTTTCTGAAAATCACATCAATCTACAAAGTTTTTTCCTCCCAATGCTTGTCCAAAAGTCTTCAAATGGAAGAAATTTCAT
Source organism: Haliaeetus leucocephalus (assembly GCF_000737465.1). Taxonomy (NCBI): domain Eukaryota; kingdom Metazoa; phylum Chordata; class Aves; order Accipitriformes; family Accipitridae; genus Haliaeetus; species Haliaeetus leucocephalus. The sequence continues at coordinate 6,256,058 of NW_010973368.1, read as the reverse complement.
TTAGGAAATGCTCTGAAAATAGTTTCAGAGTGGTCTCCCCGGCCATGATCCCCCTCAGAAGAACCGACAATCAGCTGAATGCACCAGGCAGCACAGGCTTCAACTTTCTCACTTCTCAGCATCTGCTTAAAGCAGGACACAGGAAGCAAAAGCTGAATAAAGATTCTGAGAAGTATGTAGGAAAAAGCCAGCTTATTGCCAGAATTTATCCATCCTGCTGGTGTGGACCCTAGCCCCTTATGCACACAGTCTGATGTATTAATTTAAACTGCCACAGAAATAATTTTATTAATATGCTGGACTATGAATTGCACTTGCTGAAGAACAACATGTTATCTACTTTACCAGCGGAAGGGCAGGGCAGACCACTGGGGAGCAGTAACTTCTTAAATTGCCCCAATCCAAATTGCCAAGGACATTGAATCAGAGCCCTCATGTTACTTGATTTTATATTCCTGATATTGTCACAAATTCACTGTCTGACATCAGGAAAATTGCCTCCTTTCCTCATGCTTCTGTTTATGCTGCCATAAAATGTGGAGAAAACAACTTCTCTGCTTACTTGGCATACAATCAGAATTTTAGTAAACATTTTACATTCTCAAAGCAAAGCCTAAGTACAGAAAAAACTTTTACATTTAGTAAAGGGAAGCCTATGTTTCAGAAAGTTAGAGACTCAAATGATCTGAGATGAATCAGTTGCCCTTTGAAGACTCAGCCTCTAGTAAGAGTAAATGGGTTTTCTTTGCGTGCTAGCTTGCACTTAATAACTGTGTCAGAAGAATATTTTTCATTTACACTTTGCTCCTTTGCTGGAAATCAATATGTCGTTTGCTGGCATTTTCTCCTGGACATCTTTATTTAGCTTGTCTTTTCTTCCTCGAAGGGGAGGGAGTTGTATTTGATTTTGTTCTGTTATTGATTGGATCACTCTGAGCAAGAAATAAATAACTAAGTACAGCACAGTAGCTTTAATGACAATCTCTTAAGCCTCAAAATCTGCACACCATGTTGCTCTCCCCCCAACACATGCTTTAAAAGAAACAAATCTGTAAAGTAAGGTTACTGTGTAGCAAAGAGGCAGTCACATAGGCAATTTAACTGGCATTTCTGTTTATGTGCTCATTAATAAAACCATACAAGTCCTGTTTCTATTTTTAAAGCAGTACTTCTATTGCCGTAGTACGTAGTGCTGGGATCTCATCATCTCTTACAAATGAGGCTTAATGAGAAATTAGAGAGATGGGGGAGCTTCTCCCAGCAGACCTCTTTCCCTGGAGAAACTCTGAGCACGTTCACGTATTTATCACTGATGGCAAGTGACAGTATGGCCTAATAGGTTGCACCTGATCTGCAAAAGCCCAGCCCTGCAAACGATGGTGGAGGGGTAGTCACTGTGCCTGAAGTGTCATGCCAGCCCACAGCATCCTTTCCAGCATCAAATGGGAAGCGACTGGTAAGCCAATCCTAGGGGGTACACAGTAATTGCCCTCATTTTTTTTAAATTGGGGAGTTCTTTGCCTCCTCCCCTGCTTCTCTCTTAATTTCTGCTACTCATTACTATGTAGGCCACAAACAGCATATGCAATGATAAAATTCATAAAGGAGAAAATACCCTGTTCTATGGTCCAAACTGTGGCACTTAAAATCTAATGTGACAGGGTATGTTATTCATAAAGTAACAATAAACATAATCACTCTGAATAAATGTGCCTTAAAACAACTTCTGCAATTATTGTAAGTACCTCTGAGTCCAATAAGATAAACAGCTATCTTTGAATATTTGCATTAATGCACTAGACTACTCTTTCCAGACAAATATTCCTCTTTCTCTCCAAACATTAACACACACTTAGAAAATAGCATTTAAATACTGTTGCTCACAGGATTCACACATTAGCTTACAAGAGGAAGGGGGCTGCCACACACATTTAAATGCAGAATAAACAAAATGCAGAGTAAATAAATGCAGAATAAACTCTGGTCCACTAGGTACATATCAGCACCTAGAACTGCTCCCTGAATAGCATTATATAGACAGAACAGTTAACAAAGGAAAATAGCCACTACATAGCTATATATAAGCACATATACAACATATCTGCTAAAAAAGGCCATAAATACTTTTAGTTTATAAACAATAAGAAAGTTCATAAACACAAAGAAGGTCACAAAGGCAGCTGTGATAGAACACAGATTTCTTAGGAACAGTGACAACCTCTTAACCATAATCCACCCTTCCTCTCTTAATATAGGATATAAATGATTGTCAGCAGCTAGTACAGAAACATCTGTATACACAACAAAAGGTATATATTACCATTAAGTTATTAACATACTAACATACTAACATTATCAAGGTCAAATCTAGTAAAAATGAAGTTAAACAGTTCTAGACATTATTCCACCCAGGAATACCTCTGCCAAATATCTGATGCTTAAAAATCATGCTTTTTTATCATTAACCTTTTTTTTCTTTCCTTTTGAAATGTGAACAGACTAACGACTTTACTGGGGGGATAGGGAACTGACTTCACGCTACATGTTAAAAAACAACAGATAACAAAAAGGTAAACAAGCAATCTGTGTCAGTCTCACCACCACCAGAATCATGGGGGAAAACTTAGGAAAGTTAGAGACAGATGTTTGCCCATACTTCTCTAATCCTAACTCAAACAAGGAAAGAGATCTACAAAATACTCCCATCAAACATACCCATCAGCTTAAAAAACATACTCGGTCCATCAAGTATTGATGAAGCCAGGTAAACTTCAACCTCCTGAGCTGTTGAACATAACAAATGCCTCCTGGGATCCCATTAAATTTGAACTGAACTTCACTTAAATGCTACATCAAGTGGTCCAAGCTGCAAATGGTTGTCATGCAAGAAAATTCTGCCATTCGGTAGGCAGACTCCCATGCACAACAAACATGGTGAACACTTATCCCAGCTGGGTTTCTCTGCAGTCCCTGCCTAATCAGAACATTTGCTCTCCATGATGGATAAGAAGGCCATTTTCCTTGCTTATTTATTTAGCTCTCTATTGAGTTTGATTAACTGTAGTAAAGGCAAATCAATCTTTTGTGTTTGTGTAAAATGAAAAAAAGGAACAAAGTTAGCTTTAATGGCCCAGTAGATGCTCAGCTGGAATGCACTTACTGAGCAAGAGAGCTAGACAAAGGAATTCAGGCAGCTTTAAACACGACCAGGAACATGCTGAGATCATCTATACTTCTACCTGTTCAAAGGGGAAAAAACCACCCCACCCCACACCCAGTGAAGAGGCTTTCTGTTTCTCTGCAGTTCTGTCTATCAAGGCATCAAGTACTACAGGGTTTTTCTCTTGTGTCCTTCAGATCTCCACGGCCAAAGCTGGGAGACACTAGGAAACAAGTATCCAAAGGAATGTTGTCAGAAGGAGAGGACATGAAGCTCTAAATCCATGAGAATACTTTCTCCACTGTCAGTAAACCTGTCTCTAAACTCAGATTCATTGTAACATAGCATTTTTGACATCAATAACCTCTGGTAAGTATTGTAAGGTAGCATGAAATTCATGACCAGTATGAAATGAAGAAGCTTCTGCGTAATGAATTTGAGTGAGACACTTATCATTTCAAGGTAGCACTCTGAGAATATCTTTCTCTCACATATTCTAATTATAGTATTGACAACAGTGGGAATCACAAAAGAAACTATGCTTGATTTTATGCAATGCCCATTAAAAACCTTTAGTAATATACAGAAATACTCAGGCCTTCCAGCTATGCGACAGCTAAGTATTAGCCCACAGAGAATTTAAGCTCAGTCTTAAACACACAGAAAACAGGACAGCTTGACCAGGACGGAGCCAAAATGTAGCAAGAGGTATTTGTCCCCATATCTGAAGTACTCCAGTCCCTGAATGGACAGATTAAAGTGTATGCATAGGTTTCTTGCTGTATCAGTTTCAGCCTTTTAACAAGAATTAAAAAAAGCAGAAAGAATCTGACCATCCTTGTTCAAAGACAAAACTGGATGTTCCCTTGCTATAATAGCTATAGCAACAGTTTTGGGATGATGATACACCTTTAGTCTCTCCTGGGAGGAAACAAGTTCACTTTCCCTTCAAATTCCTTTCTCTATGGTATCATTATTGTAGCTTCACTTGTGCTATCCAGAAACAAATCACAGAAGCCACTGACATTAAAAGGTGGTGCCTTCTGGGCATTTTTACCACTTAATTTTCAGACTTAAGCCCTACTCACACTAGAGAGCTTACTGGCATTACAGCCAGTTATATCCAAGTTGGCGGAGCTGCTCCTTTTAGATCCAGCAACGCTGACAGAAGGGGTTTTGCCGGCAGAGTTACACCACCTCTGAGCATTGCAAGCTAAGCTGACAAAAGTTGGCATAGTTATATCCATATCAGGCTTTTGACTGCAGCAGCATGTAAAATCAAAGCATGTGCATTTTTGCACTCTGGGACACTGCAGCGACATTGATGGAACTTCAGAGTATAGCACTGTGTTACTCTGAAATGCTTCAGATGGCAAAATAGTTTTTGAAGAATCCTGTAATTGTCTCCACAGTTGTTACTAGGCATACAGCTTCCATATCTTAAGTCAGGAATTTGCAAGAAAAAGATTGCAGTCAATGGGGTTTTTTTGGAATCAGAGATCTCAAGGTCAGAAGGGGCCATTATTTTCTCCTAGTCTGATCTCCCGTTTTACACAACTGTGGGATTACACAGAAGAGCTGAGTGCCAGGGCACTTCTGCCACTGATTTGCAATGACCCTTGACAGGGCAGTTAACCTGTCAGCATACCATGGCTTCATTTTCAAGATAGTGAAGATGCACACGTATCTCTTGGAAGCAAATGTCTGTAAGATGCTGTGAGAATACTTGGAGGAGAGTGCTGTGTAAAGCATCAGAAGGAAGATACCATGATCGTATCTAATTCTTAATATTTTGTGAGCAGAAAGAATCACACAGTCAAAATGGAACTCCCGTATGGACTGTAAGAAACTGTTATGTGGGGTTGAGGTAGGAAATACTCTGCTCTCTTTAATGCTTCTGAAAAGTACTGGAAATGACTGCACAGTCCTACAAACTGGGACTCCTGCATAAGAAGGAAAAGAACTTCCTGCAAATTCTCCTCATCAGTGGAGAAAACCTGCAGTGCACATCTACAGAAATGAACCACAGCAGAGCTTAACACCATTCATCACCAAAGGCAAACGACCCTCAGAAAAACAGCCCTGCCACGGTGGACTACCAGTACTCATCCCGTCAGGAAGCAAACCTTGCTTTCAGACAAAGCACAGCTTTTCCAACAGGTGCAGAGAAATGCTCTGTAACCTCTATACTAGGCAGCTTTGAACCTCAGCACCTCATAGGTAGTGGAACAAATTGCCTGCCTGGTCCCAGGATATCCCTTGTACCTAAGTCTCCCACTTACCCACAATGTGCAAATGATCGAAACAAATGCTACAATCTGACACCATGGAGCTCTCGACAGCTGTCAACTCATTAAGTTCTATTCACTGGCTTCCCACCTCCTTGCCAACGTATTACATAAATTGCTTTTTAGCTGGCAGCCTTTCCCTTTGCCTGAAACCAGTTTGCACTGAGCATGTTTAAGTCCATTGTTTTTTTTTAAAAAAGCATTTCCCTTCCCTTTGGTGATTTGCCTTGCTCTGCAACAGTTTGAATGGGCTGCAGGATACTGTTTCATTATCAAGCTGCAACTGGAAATGAATATTTTATACCAGCTGAACAGAGGTTTGGCTGTAAATGACTATATCTTAATTAAACAAAACAAAAGGAAGACAGAAAGAAAAATGAATTTAATTAATGAAATATTGATGTAATTTACAGTCAAAGGCCTTCCCATTTAGAAGGGAATTCCTGCAATGTGAATTTTGTAGAAAGAGGTAGAGGTTCACTACCTCCTTCTTGATTTCTCTAGTGATGTTTCTCGTATTTCATTTTTGCCTTTTCAGCTCTTTAAAATGCCTGAAGGCATGTCTGGTATCTATCCATATGAAGTCAGATGCAAGTGCTCGAATGCAAATACATACTTATAATGACTGTGTATTAAGAACATGTAAAAAGAGAGCATAAATGTAGTCAAGCTAGCTCAAACTCCATCTAAGCATTGACTCCTGCCTCTGGCATTAGCCAGTTATTTATGTTTCTTCACAGAGAAAGGATAAACACAAGAGAAACATGCAGAAGTACTTTTTCTTAGATATGCTAATTGGAGTGGCAAGCATCAGTTAGGAAGTGGTTATACCTGCATCTTTATGCTGCATAGATTTTGTATTTCATAGTACTTAATGGGCTTTTCTACCACAAACTGGCATATTAGCTTTTAAAATCTATTTATATTTTTTTCTACAATATCATATGGCAGTGAGTTCCACGTTTTGTGTAGAAGTACTTCCTCCCATTTGATCTCAGCCTGCTGCTACTTTATTTCACTCCTCAGTCTTTGCTGCATGAGGAACAGTGAGCAGTCATTCCCTAGTCACAATTTCTCTGCACCATTTTGATTTGAGAGACCTCTGTTGTCACCGTTTGGTTACTGATTTTTCAGCCTGAAGAATGCCAGCCTATTTAACCTCTCCTCCTGTGGAAACCGTTGCACATCCTTGATCAACCCTGCTAATTTCTCCTGCAGCTTTTTTAGATGTCATAGATCAGTTTTTGAGAGCTGACGGCCAAAATGGAGTGCAGTGCAGAAGGCAAAGCACAACACAGATTTACACAGTGGCACAATTATATTTTCAGTTTGGGTTTTTTTTCCTAATAATTTCTAAATTTGTTTTGCCTTCTTGAATGTGAATACAAGTCCAAAAGTAACCAGATCTGGCCATTTGTCAGCATAGAAACTAATTTCAATGTTCAGTGTGGTTAAGCACATACATAAACCAGTGCCCAATAATGCATTTCTTCTGTTATGGTGTCAGTTCCTGACATTTTTGAATTAAAGGCCCTATAACAGGAGGAATTTATTGATTCTTGAGATGCTTCAGAATGCCATCCATTCAACTGTATATGGCAGTGGGATCTACAAAGAAGTGATAAAGCATTTGAGAGGATGCTGAATTTGTCAGTCATTCTAAGTCCAATGAGCTGACACCTTTCCGACGTTGCAGGAGGCTCCTGAGCAAGCTCAAGGGATGCCTGTCAGGTTCACAGTGTCAGGAGGCAGAAGCAATGCAGTGCAATGTGGCATCATTCAAAACAGACTGGAGCAATCCTGCTGATGCACACACGATCAGTAACAGAGAGAAGACTCAATATTTAAATTAGTAATGTGGAATGTATACCTATACATTCCAGAAGTGGGGCCAAACTGTAGAATCTGCTTCAACCTGTTTCCTTATCTCTTTTTGCTGCTAAATGTTCTCTGTATCATGTATGTTGTAAAGTGAATCAGGCTTAAATATAATGTCAAAATGCTGCCTGAATCAAATTAGAAGATGAGAATAGCCCTGAACTTTACAGAAAACCACAGCTGTACTTTATAGCCCAACAGACAGTCAGAAAAGGAAAAACTACAGCATATGTTTGCCCACAATAATCTCTTTTCCTCAAACCATTTGTATAATTTTGGGTCATTGTGACATTTCACTCTGGAGTGGACTTTATTGTCCACTGGGGATCGGTGATGAAACAGTTTTAAGGAAACTGCTCTGCTTTAAAGTTAGTAAGGACAAAGATAATGCACACAAATAAATTCATAAACCACAGCCTCAAGAAAACCATGGAATCTGGTTCTATGTGAAATGTAGTCTTCAGAAACCTGGGAGAGGAGCTATTGATTCTCGCCAGGTGTGGTGGGTTGACCCTGGCTGGATGCCAGGTGCCCACCAAAGCTGTTCTATCACTCCCCACCCCATCTCAGCTGGACAAGGGAGAGGAAATATAACAAAGGGCTTGTGGGTCAAGGTAAGGACAGGAGAGATCACTCAACCAATTACTGTCACAGGCAAAACAGACTCAACCTGGGGAATATTAACTCAATTTATTACCAATCAACCAAAGCTGGGTAATGAGAAATAAAACCAAATCTCAAAACACCTTCCCTCCACCCCTCCCTTCTTCCTGGGCAAAACCTTACTCCCAGATTCTCTGCCTACCCCCCCCCCCCCCCCCCCACGGTGTGCGGGCAG